>NC_068991.1:8958624-8963514 GCF_001194135.2 Octopus bimaculoides | reverse complement strand
ACACTCGTACGAACACATCGTCATGCAAATACATTAATACATATACATTCACACAAACACAGTCAAACATAAACATTCACACACACATATTACAACATGCGCACGCATGCAAACACACACACACACACACACACACACACACACACACATGTTCTTACATAAGTACATTGATAGATAAGATAACTTCCTAAGTGCCATCTGTAATGCTCTCAAACCTAGAACAGAGCAGGTTACTTTATTTAAGAATTGATCCCAAGCCTACTTGCCACAGCTCCACCACCAGCACCACAACCACATCCCCGATAGACAGCGCTTCCGATACACAACTCTTTGCTATCACAGTCAATAATCTCTGCCTTAAACAAATCATATATACTCAACCTAAGAAACTCTCAAGTTTTATAACCATCGCCATTCAACTCTGCAAGACTGGAACATTTATAATATAAAGAAATAACTGGATTAATCACATACAGCCGTGTACAAACGGTAATCTGGTTGCTAATGAAATTTTTTTTACCTCAAATCTCCCGATTTACAACTAATTTGTCTCTCTTTGTTTCCTTCATACTCACAATTAAAACAGTACAAATAGATATGTTATTTCTTGTTTGAGTGTTGTCTGAGTCATCAATAAGATAAAATAATTTTTCAAACTATTAACGTCATCTTTAGAAATGAAACTCTATCAGTTTTCATCATTTTATGTCCATTTTTCCAGTGCTGACATATGATGATGGACCTGCTCTATCATAGTGTCTATTCACTTCAGTCTATTGCAGTACCCTGGCATCGTCTCTGTTCTGAAGTTCAGCATCTGAGATCAAAAGCGTTCAGCACTTAATCCCACATTTTCTAGTTTTCCTCTTCTGAATGTTCCTGTCACTTGAGTTGTTTAACTCATCTTCATCCAAATTTCAATTTTTCAAATGCATCACATCTCCCTCCCAATGCAGTCTTCTCTTTTGCACACTATGGCTCACTATTCTAATGCTCGTTTTATTTTACTACACACACACACACAAATACACACACATATATGACAGGCTTCTTTCAGTTTCCATCTGCTAAATCTTCTCACAAGATTTTCATCAGCCCAGGGTTAAAGTAGAAGACAATATCCTGAGGTACCATGCTGTGGGACAGAACCCAGAATCATGTGGTTGTGAAGCAAACTTCTTATCACGCAGTTACGTGTGTATGTGTGTGTATTGTTATATATATATATATATGTGTGTATATAAATATATATATGTATGAACAAATATCAATTTATACCTACATTAATTAGCTCTACTCTAGAATATATTATTAGTTTTGCTCCAAATCAAAGATATAATACATTGTTTTGTCCAAATTGGCTGCGATTCAGTTTAGAGGTTATATCATCAGAACCATACATATTTTCAATCAGGTATTTTGTATATCAAAGAAAATTAAAAATAAACTACCTGGCAATGTAGATCTCCCATTTAGTGCATGACAAAAAAATATTACAACCTATATATATATATATATAAATATATATATATTCACACACACAAATATGTATGTATATATGTATGAATGTATGTATGTATGTATGTATGTATATGTATGTTTTTATATATATATATTATATGTGTGTGTATGTATTTGCATGTGTGTGATCGTATATATACACACACATACATATACATGTGTGTGTGTGTGCCCATGTTTGTGTTTGTGTTTGTGAGAGACTATGTGTGTGCATTGACCATATGAGCTAATTAAATAAATCTGAATGTAATAAAACCGAAATTTGTTTAGAGCAAGGCTAGAAATATATTCTGGACAGAATTAATTAACTCATATTTGAGAAGACTTAAAATAATTTTCCTTCAAATGTGTGTGTGTGTGTTGTGTGTGCATTTATGAGTATGGATATGTATTCACTTCAAAAATATAGTGTAGATACATAAACATACACAAACATCAAATGCACGTGCACACACACACACACACATCGTGTATAAATATAAAATCCAATTTTGATATAAATCTTTCATGTTTTTGAATTAGAGTGATAAAGAGGCAACATATATGCTATATATAACCTATGTAATTATGTGATTTTGATTTTTAAAATTACATGTTCGGAGTTCAGTACAAAGAGTCACCTTCAATACATACATACATACATACATACATACATACATACATACATACATGCTTACATACATACATACATAACATGCATACATACATACATACATACATACATGCATACATACATACATACATACATACCAAATAAGAGGATGATTAACAAATTCGAGCTGGTTCCTCAGTTAGCACTCTTGCAAATACTGGCTATCAGAGTGTATTTACCAAGGATGAAGAAAATCACATAAAGAAAATCACATCCACATCCACACACACACATACACACACACACACACACACACACACACACACACACACACACACACACACACACACACACACACACACGCACACACACACACACACACACACACACACATATACAGGGTGTCCCAAAAGTCACTGATGAGTTTCAATTCTTAATAACTTCCTAAACTTCACAAATAAATGCATGAAATTTTGATACAGTTGTGTGTGTGTGTTTGTGTGTAGCTTATTACTACACACTACACCACACACCTACACACCAGTAGCTGTTATATATTTAGTAACAGTTGAAATCAGGCATTTTGTCTTTTCTATTTTTTTTAGCAATGAAGACCCTCTTTTTTATCACAGCAGTTTTGTTTTGTTGGCAGAACACTGCAGGTATGTTATACAGGGTGTCCATACAGGGTGTCCATACAGGGTGTCCATACTGGGTGTCCATACAGGGTATCCATACAGGGTGTCCACAAGGTCTGGGTACATGGAGTAAATAAAATCATAACATAAACAATTAAATATAAGAAACAATAATTTCTTAAAGTATGTGTTAATCCCCATGTACCCAGACTTTGTGGACACCCTGTATTTAGGGGTTACTGGGCGGCAGTTATTGTTACAGTAATAGAAGTGTGATTAGTTCTTGTTCTTGAAGCTGCTTCTCTGCTGCTGTTGTGGTTGTTGTTACTGCATTTGCTACTGCTCTTGTTGGTACTGTTGTTGTTGTTGTTGCTGTTGTTGATAGCTGCTGGTGGTGGTGGTCACTGTTGTTGTTGTTGTGTTGGTGGTAGTGGGGATGGTGGTGGTGGTGATAGTGGTAGTTGTAGTGGTAGTGAAGGTGATGGTGATGGTAGTGGTATTGGGGTGGAGGAGGAGATAGTGGTGGTAGTTATTGCCAGTGAAAAAATTGTGCTGTGTTGTTGATGTGTAACTAATGGTGGTGATTTGGTGGTGGCGGCGACGGTGGTGGTGATGGTGGTGCTGCTGGTGCTAATGGTGCTAGTGGTGGTGGTGGTGGAAATGGTGATTCTTATTGTTATATTTGACTCATTGCTCATTGGCGAAGATGTGATTATTGTAGCCATTTCGTGGAGGCAGGGGTTTGATATTGTCCCAGTGGTGGCATAAATGGTAGGCTTGTAGGTTCTTGTAAATGTTCAAGACCAGAACCTCAACACCATTTTTGCCTTTTATATCTGGTTCTTATACTTTGATTTCACTTGTTTTGAATAACACATGTCAGGAGATAAAATTTCTTACCAGGACTTTGAATTGCAAATAAGCAACAGAAAAATTATAGTTCTCCATTGTAAACAGTGGGATAAAGTTCCAATCTAAAAGAACTCTCTGAAGATCTTCCTTATTTTCTTTTATATTACTTAAAGGATTTCTTTGTTGCAGCTTACCATAATAAAATTTGTTGTTTTCTTTTTTTGTTTCAGGTTGTGGAAATCACAAAAGAAGGTAATATTTGAAATGGAATCTAATTATTACTGTGACTGTTTGATTGTATAGAACATTAGGCAACCAGCCAAAGGGTTGATAGTTTATATTCTGTTTCCAATACACGTAAACTTGTCCATCAGTTTTATTTATTCATCACTGATCTGGTGTAACACAGTATGCTCAATTGTGGACCACATTGTGCTTATCACAGATTGATCTGTGATATCACAGGCCAGAGATCAGTTAGAGATTCCGCTTGTACCACAAAAATGCATTCCAGCAACCACTCATAATACCCAGTAATTCAGAACGCACTATCACATGTGTTTAGATGACCATGCCATGAGGTTATGTAAATTTTTTAATATAAATTTATGTACTGGTACCCATCAACGTGGTGTCAGTGAGCAGAAATAAAAGCAAAGCCACCTGACCCTTTCAAATGATACAGACAAGTATTTCCTTCACAGAAAAAGGTAGAGAGATGATCAAGAAAACACATGACAGTGGAAGCTTTGCTGCTGTGGGCCACAAGTTTGGTGTCATTGAATCTATCATTCATTCTATCCACAAAGTGTGTGGAAATGATTCATTTATCACTGGTTCGTCTATCACTGGTTTTTTTTAAAACGAAATCACTATGATAAATACATATATGTGTACACACATGCACACATATTTATATTTATACACACATGCACACATACATATATCGAGTGAGACAGAGAGTTGAGAATATACATATATATATGTATATATATAGGGTGAGAAAGTTGGTATGTGAAAGCATGTGGTTGAATGTATAAAAGATAATAAGAGTGAAAAAACTACAGAAGGCTTGTGTTACATGGTTAAAGTATATATTTAAATTATCAAAATACAATGTTTATATACCAAAAAGATCTTATAACATTTTTCTGACATAATTTAAATATATACTTTAACCATGTAACACAAGCCTTCTGTAGTTTTTTCACTCTGTGCGGGTGGCACATAAAAGACACCATTTCGAGCGTGGCCGTTTTCGTGCGGGTGACACGTAAAAGCACCCAC
>NC_068991.1:8957390-8958093 GCF_001194135.2 Octopus bimaculoides | reverse complement strand
TATATTTATATAAGGGCATTACTACAGAATAATGCCACACACTAGACTAAAATGTGTTTATTTGGGAAGTCTAGTGTGTGGCATTATTCTGTAGTAATGCCCTTATATAAATATAAACGAATATATATATATATATACACACACACATATATACACACACATATATATATACATGCATTTTTACATATATAGATATTTATACTCACACACACACACACACACATATGGAGTGAGACAGAGTGTGGGGAGTAAAAAAAAGCTGGAAAAGGAACGTTCATTGATGCATTGTGATATTTTCCTTGGCAGAGAGAAGCCGGACCAGTATCTGACACTCTCCAGCAAACCGCAACATGAAATTATACAAGAGACAGGTGTTTCTGACAAAACGAACAGGTAATACAAATGGCTTTCTGTTTCTCTTTGTATGAAGTACAATTATCTCAGAATATATTTTCCCAGCCCACATCTCAGAATAAAACATCTACACCATTACATCATACTACAGCCATGTTACACTCTTAATATGTTAAAGTGTATGTATGCGAGCAAGTATATATATATATATATATATAGTGGCTGTGTGGTAAGTAGCTTGCTTACCAACCACATGGTTCGGGGTTCAGTCCCACTGTGTGGCACCTTGGGCAAGTGTCTGCTACTATAGCCTCGGGCCGACCAAAACCTTGTGAGTGGATTTGGTAGA
>NC_068991.1:8953926-8957005 GCF_001194135.2 Octopus bimaculoides | reverse complement strand
AATAAGTCCTGGGGTCGAATTTCTCGACTAAAGGCGGTGCTCCAGCATGGCCACAGTCAAATGACTGAAACAAGTAAAAGAGTATATATATATATATATATATATGTATGTATGTATTTATGTATGTAAGTACGTGTTTATATATGTATGTGTGTATGCATGTATGAGTGTATTAATGTATGTGTGTATCTATCAATGTAAGCATATGTATGTATGTAAGCAAGCATATATATGTGTGTATGTATTTATGTATGCATCTATGTATGAAGCTTTAGTAAAAGACAAAGTGAAACACAGTGGTATGGAACCTAGAACTATGTGGTTGGGAAGCAAACTTCTTACCACACAGCCATGCCAACTTTTAATATAATATATTACACATTGCACTACAATAAACGAATACAACACAACATCGTATTACTCAACACCACCACAGTTTAGGCTCACATTGTTATGCCACACACTCATTGTCCAACATTTTTTCCTTCAGTGGCCCTTCTCAGAAGTCCCTGATGACTAACCAGATTATACAGCAACTGAAGTATCAACTCAGTCACTTAGAAATGCAAATTGTTTCAAACAATGTAAGTACTTTAGAACCTGGTCAAACTATATTTTTCATTACATGCTCTTCCCTCTATGGTTATCTAACACTATTGGGACAAGCTGATGAAAAAGCCTTAACATGGGTAGTAGAGCTGGTTGCTAGAAATAGCAGTCAAATACCTCTCAAATCACACCACAGTTAAAAGCAATGGTTCTCAACTGGGGTCCAAATGACCCATAGGGGTCCATAAAAAATTGGGGATCCACTGGTATACAATGCAGTCCTTAACTCATAGGAACCATGCCGCCGCCGCCACCACCACCACCACCACCACGCGCATGTGTGTGTGTGTATGTGTGTGTGTGTGTATGTGTGTGTGTGTGTACAAACACATGCTATGTACACATATATATTTGAGGTGGGATGTATGCCTGTGTGTATGTGTGTGTCAATGTGTGGAGAGATAGAAACAGAATTGAAAACAAAAAAAAAACAGATAGATTTATTGCCACATGCATAAATGATATTTCTGACATTTAGAAAACACATATGGATTAATTGCCATTATGTATTAATATCAAATTCAATACTTGATAGTACTTACACATCATGTAATATACTTCTATTACTTTACATAACGTATTATTAACATACTATTTTGCAGGACACATCCTCAACAATTAACCGCATCTGGCAGCTGGTTGGAGCAGCAGACTCATTTGGCTTGAAGGATCTCAATCACATGCTGAGCCTGTTCACCAAACTCAGCCGAGAAGCAATTCAACTGCTGCAGGCCCATGATTACGAAGGGAAGAACAATCCCCATGGTCACCTGGTGATGGTAGTGAAAGCTATGCTAATGTCTCTACATGAAGCTGGAATTATAAGAGATCGAGATTTAGTCGGATAATGTATTCTGGGTTTGAGTGATAGGAGGCACAAAGTGAAGCACTTGGTCCCACAGCTGTGGCTTTGATTGATATCATGGAATTGCTTCACTTTTGTCATTATCAATATCCTTAGTAAATGCTTGAAATTAGCAACTTTCTGTTTTTCTTAACAAAAATAATATATATATATACATATATATATATATATATATATACACATATGCATGTATCTATGCATATATGTATATATATATATTATAAATTATAATGTAATATAATACACACACACACACACACACACACACACACACACACACACACAAATGCATGCATACATATACATACTATGTTTACTTGTGTCTTAAGCTTCCCTATTTTGTTCTTGATTTTGACTGAAAAAAACTTGGCTGCAACTTATGTGCAAGATAAAGCTAACTCTTTCAATATTTACATCAAGTTAACACTAAATTAGATGTATGGCTTATACACAAGTAAATACAATGTATCTATCTCTCTGTTTATCTATCTCACACACAACACACACACACGTGTGTTTGTCTGTTAAGAAATCGTTAATCTAAAGTGTACCTTAACTTTGATACATCTATGTTCAGTGCTCTAAATCTATTACATGACAGAGTTTGTTCAATATTTTGTCTTTATCAAAGATTCATTTCAAGCAATTTTTTTATTATCAAAACACATTGTTTTCAAGGCATGTCAAGATTCTGTTCTTACATAAAATTTAAAAATAAAATCACTGAAACTACAGCATTGTCATTGTCATTTTTATCATCATCATCATTATCATCATCATTTTAACGTCCCTTTTCCAAGTTTGCTGAGGTGAATTTTCAATGGACAGATGCCCCTCGTGTGTAGTTCTCCCTCTATTTCCTCAAAAAGTAGTCTTCTAACCTTTGCAGCTAGCATCACATCTTTTCAATTTGGTCTTTAATGGCACCCTGCTTTGTGACAATTCTTCATGTACTGTTCGTTTCCCCTCCCTAGGTGGGTTGTGAACCGAGGCTCAGAGAGTCCACACCAACTCTCATATATACACAATTGGATGGCCATTGATTCTCATGGGTTCATCCAACCTTTGACAGGTTTTGTTTCTCATCCCCAGGGTGCCCAAACATCGCCCTCTTCATCAAACAAGCTTGATGAGGGTTACTGGTTTAGTTGCCAACAACCTCATTATTATTATTATTATTATTATTATTATTATTTCTTTATTACCCACAAGGGGCTAAATATAGAGGGGACAAACAAAGACAGACAAGGAGATTTTTGAAACCAGTTCTCTCTCTCCAATGCTAGAAGAATGCCAGCCACCCCCACCTTAACCCCAACCACCTCAGAACAATGCAATAAGACAAGTAAAAATACAACGACACTGGGCCTGCCACTTTGCCAGTCTGCACCATCGTTGCTTGGTCCAATGCTTTCAAATGCATTACTACTACTACTACTACTACTACCACCATCACCACCACTACTACGACGACGACTACTACCACCACCACCACCACCTACTACTACTATTATCACCACCACCACCACCACTACTACTACGACGACGACTACTACCACACCTACTACTACTACTATCACCACCACCACCACCACCACCACTACT
>NC_068991.1:8951523-8952886 GCF_001194135.2 Octopus bimaculoides | reverse complement strand
ATGTATGCGTGTCTGTGTGTGTGTGTGTGTGTGTATCACTTCATTCTTCCGCGTACCCTTTCTCTCGTCCGTTTCGCTCAATCGCTCCTCTCTTTCTCTACTTCAAAATCAATTATATCTCATTCTCGTAAATCACTCTTAGGTATTTGGGTGTTGTGAAATAGAAACGAACTTCTGACAAGTTGAGATCGAGGTTTTAATACCCACAAACTCATAATATCTGTGGTTAAAATTGAAGCGCTTCAGTTGAAAGCTAAATTGTTACAGAAGGAATAAGTTAGCTTAAAAATAAGATGGAGTTGTTTCCCTTTAAAATATTTTTCGCTCTTGTCGTCGTCAGCATTGTATCTCAGAGCAGACAGCTGTTGAAAGGTGGTCCAGTCATGACCTCTCCGTCATGGGACTATGCAGTCTGGTTCTTTTAAGACAGTAAGGTATGGTATATGAGAGGGAGTCGGTCGCTATTCCTCACAATCCTTATTGGCTGAAATCTGTTCTTGTATGAAGTAGACAGAGGGAAGGGGGAAATTGAGGGTGCCGGAGAGGATGATAAACTGAAGGAGAGAGAGAGAGAGAGAGAAGGATCGGAGAAACGGTAAGAGGAAGACAGAAATAAAAGAGAGACACGGACAGATAAACCGATAAGGTTGGAATTTGAAGGCGAAGTATTGCAGAAGAGAGAAGAAATGTCTAAAGAAACAACGGAACAGTGTCAATAATTATTATTTTAAGGCGGCGATCTGGCAGAATGGTTAGCACGCCGGGCGAAATGCTAAGTGGTATTTTGTCTGTCTTTACGTTCTGAGTTCAAATTCCGCCGAGGTCGACTTTGCCTTTCATCCTTTCGGGGTCAATAAATTAAGTACCAGTTGCGTACTGAGGTCGATCTAATCGACTGCCCCCACCCAAATTTCGGGCCTTGTGCCTAGAGTAGAAAAGAATAATTATTTTTGCCGTAACTGAACTGTTTTATAATAAACTGGAGAAAAATCACCTGCTCCGCAAATGTTGTGCATGCATAGCGTTCATACACACAATTTTTCTCGTCTGGCCGTAAAGCCTTTTCTGTTTGTTTTCCTGTCTTGTTTTTTGTCCGCCACTACATTCCTCCATGGCAAGATTTAATTTGTGTATACAAATTTAATTTGCGGTCCATGGGAAGAGCCGTTTTAACGATGCGTCCTGCCCAGCTCTTCGAAACGCCGGTGTTAAAACGGGGGTAGCTGATGAAGTAGAATGTTCTCTATGTGGCTTGTGTGTTTTCTCGTCTACGTTTTGTTTGCAATGTCCTGTACCCAGATATGCATCTATACATACAGGTGGATGTCGGTATGCACATACCTGTACGTATATATGCATATAC
>NC_068991.1:8941423-8951172 GCF_001194135.2 Octopus bimaculoides | reverse complement strand
GCGTTCTATCAGAACTAACCTGGGATTAAACAACAATAATAACAACAATTGTTATTACATCGAACCAACGAGGGAGCCTAGAAATAATAGTTAAATCTTCCTCAGATTTCATTTCATCATCTTGAAAAAGAGCGGACACTTTGCATAATGTAGTGCTATATATAAACTGCGACTAAGGGGGGGGGGACAATAAGAAACAAGCAACAAAAAAATGGAACACCTTTGAACATAAGTCATTTTGATAAGATCTCATCTGGTGTCAAGCAACAACATTGGGTGTTATCATAGAATTGACCCCCAGTGGTCAATGTAAAAAGCAATGTCGACCCAACTGTCATACGATCCTCAGAACGCGATCCTGTAATCTTAGTCGTTTCACCCTCTTAAGTATCAATAAAGAAGGAAGAAGACGATTTCCGCATTACCGTTCGACTTGCAATGGTGATAGTCTTTCCAGCTATGACAATCCTATATTACTGTATATCGAATGTCATCTTTCTTTTTTTTTTTTGAAAACAGCAGATGTGATTTTGAGGGAGAGATTTAACAGTTATTTTTACCAGCACCAGTGACCACAAAGACGTTCCTGCACCGACTTCTTGTAAATCAAATGCTTACAGCAGCATGGTTTACCAAGCGTTCTCGTATCTAAGCATTAATTAGGCTCGATATTGTTTAACACCGGTGATCGAACGAGAATCGATGCAGGTATTGTGATGAATGAAAATTAAAAAACCAAAAAAAAAACCTGAGGATTAGAAAATAGAGTTATCTTCCTTGGCTCCCATGTGTTAATTATGGCGGATCTAAACAGTGTCTTGGAATTATGCGGAGACCTGGAGATGAAATTAGAAGAAACACTTCTTCAAAAGGAAAGACGGGATCTGATTACCGAACATTTGGCATTAATTAGTTCCAAGTACAAATTCACAATACCAGATTTTCCTGTCGGTTAGTTAATATCCAGTTATTTAGATCTATATATTTCTATAGTTTTTAACGGTATAACTATCATTTTTTATTGTTTCTTCAAACTAAAACATACTTTCGCTCATTCTTTATTTCTGTTTCGCTAAACTTATATCGAGCTGACTTCGCCAAGCGGTTTCGACTGTCCAGTTGCTTCAGTTTGTTCCAGAAAAAGCATGAACGTCGCATGATCGGCTTCCGTTGTATTGTAAATTAACGGCTTTATTATTAAGGAAATTCAAAATGATTTTGTACTTGTTGAACATCCACCTGTGTGTGTGTGTGTATATATATATATACGCACACATCTTGTCATGGAGGAAAATTCGGTTAATATAAAGATCTTCACCCGTTAACAAAAACAAAACAAAAAAGCAGCCTTCTGGGTGTTAACAAATGTGTAGAAAACGAATGACAAAAAAAAATTGCGCAAATAAACCTGGGGGTGGGGAGAGGACTTTCGGAAAAATTCACAAGATCCGATTTTCCGTCATAACTTTCGGAAAAATGTATATATATATATATATATATATTGATTTTTTTTTTTTAACGGAATCCCACGTTTTGGGGTTATGGAGGATACTATTCTGAAAAAAAAAGAAATTTTTCAAAAATCGCATTTTTAAAATTTCAATTTTTTTCAGAATCGGATCCTCCATAACCAAAAACGTGGGATTCCGTTAAAAAATAAAATCAATATATATCCATTTTCCCGAAAGTTATGACGGAAAAATCGGATCTTGTGAATTTTCCGAAAGTTCTCCCCCACCTGGTTCGTTTGCGCAATTTTTTTTTTGTCATATTCGTTTTCTCACAGTTGTTAACACCCAACAGGCTGTCTTCTTTTGGCTTTTGTGAACGAGTGAAGATCTTTATATTAACCGAAAATTCTCGATGCAGACAAATTGGTATAAACACACCAAGTCAAATAAACATTACACCCTGACAGTCGTTGTAGACACTAACAGTACATATACACAGTTATATTAACTTTTGCTTCATTATTAATTTACATTAACATAACTATTATTGCGATCGTTATAATATGCTTGTTGGTCTACCCTTTATTTAAATTTCAGTCGCTGATTTCAGACTTTCTTTATCATAAAATTTATTTTTAGACATCAAAATTGCGTCAGCCAACCCTTTTGTGTGTAGCAAAACGTTTTTTTTTTTTCTTCTTGGAATTCTTGAAACAAGCCATAAATAAAGTTATAAATAGACCTCACCCTGGCTCAGTATGGAAAGTTTCTACAATAAATCTATAGACGCACCTTAAGCCAGTATAAGAATATTTGCCTTTAACCCTTTAGTATTCAGATTACTTGGTCAAATGTGATGCTTATTTATTCACTGCTTTGGATTATTCATGCATTCTCTTGTAGCTTTGAGATTTAGATGAAGTGATTGTTTATTTTTCACAATGATATTACAGGGTAGATGACAGGGGGCCAGATCTGGCCAGGTTCAACATAAAATAAGTAGAATATTTTGGCCAGATATGGCTGGTTCGAATGCTAAAGTGTTAATGCACTAAAAACTCCTTTCCTGAATTTGTACAGCTGAAATAAGGGCGTGTCTCCTATGCCATCAAATATGGTTATTTTGAAAACTTGCTCCTAAAGTGATTTAGCACTTCTAAACCCTTTAGCATTCAGATTATTCTATCAAATGTAATCCTTGTTTATTCACATTGTTTTGAATTAGTCATTGCATTATCTCAAAGCTTCAAGAGTCTGATGATGTGGTTACTCTTTTACTTGTTTCAGTCATTTGACTGCGGCCATGCTGGAGCACTGCTTTTAGTCGAGCAAATCGACCCCAGGACTTATTCTTTGTAAGCCTAGTACTTATTCTATCAGTCTCTTTTGCTGAACCACTAAGTTACAGGGACGTAAACACACCAGCATCGGTTGTCAAGCGATGTTGGGGAACAAACACAGACATACAAACATATACACACACATACATATATACGACGGGTTTCTTTCAGTTTCCGTCTACCAAATCCATTGCCCAAAGTACCACACAGTGGGACTGAACCTAGGACCATGTGGTTGGTAAGCAAGCTACTTACCACACAGCCACTCCTGTGCCTATTCAGGAGTGTTTTATTTTTCGAATGACATTGTAGGTAGGATATTTTGGGTGGATATCTAAAGGGTTAGATATGTAGATCTGTACCCTTGTGTTACTGTATCACATATATTTTTTTTCTCAACACTTTCATGTCTTTTTCTTTCTTTTTTTTTTTTTTTTTTTTTTTTTTTTTTTTTTTTGTTTATTGTAAAGGTTGTGACTGGCTGAACTCTGTTCCTCTCTCACTGACCAACCATCTGAAGGGTAAAGTGGCCGTCTTAGACTTCTTTACTTACTGCTGCATGAATTGCCTTCATGTTTTGCCAGACTTGGAAGTGCTGGAGGAAACTTACAGCATAGAGAAAGGTGTGGTTGTGATCGGTGTCCATTCAGCTAAATTCAACAACGAGAAAGTGCTGGACAATGTAAGGAATGCTGTGCTACGTCACAACATCATGCACCCTGTCATTAATGATCCTGATGCTTACCTCTGGAATGAACTCATGATAAACTGTTGGCCAACCTTTGTTGTCCTTGGGCCTAACAATGAGTATCTTCACTCGTTTGCTGGAGAAGGTAACAGACAGAGAATATTGGAATTTGTTGATGTTGCCTTAGAGTATTACGGGGAGACTGGATTAATAAAACCTCACCAGTTGCCACTACATTTCGAGAAAAATGATTTAGAGAGATGCGAAGACATTCTCCAGTTTCCTGGCAAGCTGTGTGTTGATAGTCAGGGGTCAACGTTATACATTTCAGACAGTGGTCACAATAGAATACTTGGCTGTGATCTTACCTCAGGTGTCATTAAGGTAAGTATTCTTAATGTAAGAATCAGCATCGTTTTTTTAGTGTCACTATCATCATCATCATCACCACCACCACTACCATCATCATCATCATCATCATCATCATCATCATCGTCACTAGTACTAAAAATATTATTATTATTATTAAGTAAGGTGGCAGGTTGGCAGAATGGTTAGCGTGCCGGGTGAAATGCTTGGTGGTATTTTGTCCGTCTTCACATTCTGGGTTCAAATTCCACCAAGGTCGACTTTGCCTTTCATCCTTTCAGGGTCAATAAAATAAGTACCAGCTGAATATTGGGGGTCAATGTAATCGACTATCCCCCACCCCCAAATTTCAGGCCTTGTGCCTATAGTAGAAAGGATTATTATTATTATTTTTAAGGTGGTAAACTGGCAGAATCATTAACATGTCAGACAAATTGCTTCCAACTCCTTACATTCTGAGTTCAAATTCTGCCGAGGTTGATGTAATTGAGTTCCTTACCCTCAAATTTGCTATCCTCATACCAAAATAAAAAAGGATTATTATGACTTTTATTGTTAGGTGGTGAGCTGTCAGAGTTATTAGAATGTGGAAAAAAAAAAAAATCTCTTGCCATATCTGTTTTGGCTCCTTACGTTCTGAGTTCAAATCCCATCATAGTCAGTTTTGTCTTTCATCCTTTTTATAAACTTAGTCGAGTACTAAGGTTGATGTTATTGATTAACTCTCTCCTTTCTAAACTGCTGGCCTTGCGTTGAGCTCAGAAACCATTCTTATTGTTGTTGTGACTCATCACTACCTTGGTGAAAATCATGATAACTATCAATATTTTCAAAACCACATTTCGTCTGTCTTTACGTTCTGAATTCAAATTCCGCCGAGGTCAACTTTGCTTTTCATCCTTTCGGGGTTGATAAATTAAGTACCAGTTGGGTACTGGGGTCGATCTAATCGACTGGGCCCCTTCCCCCAAAATTTCGGGCCTTGTGCCTAGAGTAGAAAAGAATATTTTCAAAACCACCACCATCACCATCACCACTGTCAACATCATCACACTATTATCATTGTCATTACCATAATTATCTCCCCAAACTAATATCACAACCACTACTACTAACCTCATCATCATCATCATCATCATTACATTATTGTTGTAACTATTATATGTTATCATCAGCACCACTATCATCATCACCATCATCATTGCTTTTATCATTTTTTTTTTACTATCACATGTATGCCTCTTAATGTGTGTACCTCTGTATGTGTGTGAGAGAGAGAGAGGGAGATGGATTCACCATTATCATTATATTCAATGTCATTAAAAATTTAACGGAAACCATTCAAAAAAACAAGACTGTTATCCATGCTCAGGTCATGAGTGACATTAAGTTATACATGTTTCTACTCTTGTTATTTCAGACTGTTATTGGAGGACCTGAGAAAGGGTTTCAAGATGGTTCGTTTCAAAATGCCAGATTCAATAATCCTCAGGGTTTGGTCCTAAACAACCAGACATTGTACGTTGCCGACTGTGATAACCATTCTGTGAGAAAGGTAACACTCACTCACACATACTCTCTCTTTCTGTTTCTCTCAGACACACACACTCTCTCTCTCTCTCTCACACACTTACTCTTTTTTCACACTCTCTCCATAACTCACACTTGGGAGTTTGAGTTACTCTGTATCTGTCGCTCTCCCTAAATTATTCCATGGAATTTGAGCCACGTAGTATCTGTTATTCTCCCTAACTCATATTGTTTTCTGATTCTTGTGTCGTCGTAGATTGATCTGTCCAACAATGAAGTCACCACAATTGCAGGAACCGGTTTCCAAGGTGATGATAAAGAAGGAGGAAAGCTTGGTACACAGCAACCCCTCTGCTCTCCTTATGATTTGGTGATGGTACCTTCTGTTGGTAAGTACCCTATAGGAACGAAAGATATTGATAGTATTGTGTACAGTTGTAGGACCACAATACAGTTTTTGTATGGCTGTATGGTAAAAAGTTTGCTTCTCAACCACATGACCATGATTCCAGGTTCAGTCCCACTGCGTGGCACCTTAGGCAAGTGTCTTCTATTATAGCTGGAAACTGGAAGAAGCCTGTCATGTGCATGTGTGTGAGACTCTTACTATCACCTTGCCTTTTATCTTTTCGGTGTCAATGAAATAAGTACCATTTGAGTACTGGAGTTGATGTAATCAACTTATACCCCCTGCAAAATTTCAGGCCTTGTGCCTATATTAGAAAGGATTATTATTATTAACAGAATTGTTAGAATGTAAGACAAAATGCCTTGCAATAATTGTCCTAGCTCTTTATGGTCTAAGTTCCTGGCAGAATGGTTAGCATGCTGGCCAAAATACTTAGTGCCATTTCGTCTGTCCTTATGTTCTGAGTTCAAATTCCACTGAGGTCGACTTTGCCTTTCATCCTTTCAGGGTTGATAAATTAAGTACCAGTGGAGTACTGGGGTCAGTGTGATTGACTTAACCCCTCCCCCAAAATTTCAGGGCTTGTGCCTTTTGTAGAAAGGATTATTATTATTATTCTAATAACAGTTGCAGTCAACCTAACCTGGCTATTTGTGATTGGTTTCAGATCTTCAGCTTGAGAGAAGTTACCCTGTAACAGACTAGCTTGCCCTACATGGAGAGATGTGTCTTGTACCCACATAATGTGACAGAAACCAGAGTAATTTATAACATTGTGATTTCTAAAAATGTTAGGTATAAAATCTAATCTCTGTTTCAGTTTCAGTTTCTGGTAAACACGATGTCCTCCTGATTGCTCTGGCTGGTTCACATCAAATCTGGGCCTATTTCTTGCAAGATACAGTTTGGTTTCAAAAGAGGTAAATAACCATTTCATCACAGTATTGCTTTACAACTACTGGGTATCTTCCATTGGAATTATTTTATTTTGTTCTATGAGAAAAGCATGAATGTACCAAAATCTCATTCCTGTTTCTCCTTTCACCTGTACCCTATCATAATGCAGAGAAAGATCATTTCACAATGGTGTATTCATTAAATAAATATTTACATTAACTTTATCTTTCTTGTTTCCTGGGTCGTAGCACTCTAGCCCTTACTTCATTATAAGATAAAATTTCCAGTCAAATGATCAACCAACCAGGTTATCAGATGTTGTTACACATCACTTGTTTTAGCCTTCAAATGGCGCCACCCAGCTGGCTAGGCAAGCAGATTAACATTCCCTACTGATTGAAAGGGTTGTGGAGCAAAATGAAGTGTTTTGCTCAAGAACACAATGCACTGCTCAATCAGAGAATCGAACCCACAATCTAGCGATCATGAGTGCAACAACTTAACTACTAGGCCACACGCATCAAATACCAGAGTAAATGTAAGTGATTTGTTCTGTCCCCTCAAAATTGCTGGTTAAAATTAGAATAAATCATCATCATCATTAAGGCAGCGAGCTGGCAGAAACATTAGCATACCGGGCGAAATGCTTAGCGGTATTTCGTCTGTCTTTACATTCTGAGTTCAAATTCCGCCAAGGTCGACTTTGCCTTTTATCCTTTCGGGGTTGATAAATTAAGTACCAGTTATGCACTGGGGTCGATGTAATCGACTTAATCTCTTTGTCCCCTCTATGTTTAGCCCCTTGTGGGCAATAAAGAAATAAGAATTGTTCGCAAGCTGAGCAAAAGGCCTAGCAACATTTCATCTGTTTTTATGTTCTGAGTTTATATTCTGCTGAGGTGGACTTTGCCTTCTATCCTTTCAATTCAGTGAAATCAGTAACCACTTAAGCATTGGAGACAAAGTAATCGACTAGCCCTCCCCCTAAATTTCAGGACTTGTCCCTGTAATAGAAAGGATTATTGTCATCACCATTTTAACATTTATTATGTTGCTCTTGTTAAAACTGAAGTCATTTTTTTACCTAATGTTTTGTATTTGTTTTCTAAATATTCTATACAACAGCCAATATGAATGCGGTACCTGTGTCTGCGTTGCTGGCAGCGGGTGTGAAGAGAACCGGAACAACAGCTACCCTTTGAAAGCTTCCTTTGCACAGCCATCCGGAATAACTTACTGTCCATCACAGCATTGTGTCTACATCGCTGACTGTGAGAGTTCAAGTATTCGGTGTTTTGACTTGAAATCACAGGCCGTCCGAGCAGTTGTTGGAGCTGAGAGAAATCCTACGGTAACTTGATATATACTAGTGTCCCTATATTGTCAAAAATATATTTACTAGTGTGACCATGTTGTCAAATATATATATATATTAGTATATCTTTGTTGTCAAAGGAGTGGCTGTGTGGTAAGTAGCTTGCTTACCAACCACATGGTTCCGGGTTCAGTCTCACTGCGTGGCACCTTGGGCAAGTGTCTTCCACTATAGCCTCGGGCCAACCAAAGCCTTGTGAGTGGATTTGGTAGACAGAAACTGAAAGAAGCCTGTCATATATATGTGTGTGTGTGTGTGTGTTTGTTTGTCTGTGTTTGTCCCCCCCACTATCGCTTGACAACCGATGCTGGTGTGTTTACGCCCCCGTAACTTAGCGGTTCAGCAAAAAGAGATCGATAGAATAAGTCCTGGAGTCGATTTTCTCGACTAAAGGCGGTGCTCCAGCATGGCTGCAGTCAAAAGAATGCTGCATGGTGGGACTGAACCTGAGACTACATGGGTTACGAAAAGAAATGCTTTACCACACAACCAAATGTGACCATGCATACAGTCTGTAAACACATAGACACTTGTGGCATCAAAATAGCAGCATATATGAGGACTACCCAAGTAAATATGGTATGATCTGAAAATTATTTCTAACTGGTCAAGCAACCTTAGATAGGCTCTGTTGTGTGTGTTTGCATGGGAGGGAGGATTAAAGGCTATTTAGAAAGTCGTTTGGAAAATATAGCTTTGGCCGGTGTTACTAATCCCCTTTAATAATCCTAATTATCATGGCTTTATTTCACACATAATTAATCTTCTTAATTACAAGGTGTGTTATTATGAGAGATGTTTACTATATTTCTCCAGTCTGTTAATTTCATTGTTGGTGTTTATATACATGCACTCTTATATATATATAATTTAGCTATATATATATAAACAAGTTATATATAAAATATAAATAAGAGATTCAAAGTCCAGTAAATTCAAATTACTGTAATCTTCTCATCATATTTAATTGAATCATAATTGATGTAAACTCCTACATAGTTGTATAAATTATTGTGTAATTATATATAATATTTAAATTAATATATAACTATTGTATAAATTATTATGTATTTATCGTATTATAGAAAGTATTATGTAAATGTAAGTGAAGGCGCATGGCTCAGAGGTTAGAGAGTCGGGCTCACAATCATGAGGTAGTGAGTTCAATTCCTGGACTGGGTTGTGTGTTGTATTCTTGAGCAAGACCATTTATTTCACATTGTTCCATTTCACTCAGCTGTAGAAATGAGTTGCAACGGCACTGGTGCCAAGCTGTGTCAGTCTTTGGAGGGTAACTTTCTGGGTGCAATCCCACGGTCATTCATGACCGAAGGGGGTCTTTACCCTTTATATAAATATGTAAATTATTAGATGGCTGCAGGTGTGGTTGAGAAGTTTGCTTCATAACCACATGGTTTCAGGTTCATTTTCACCATGTGGCAGCTTGGGCAGTTGTCTTCTACTATTTCTTCAGGTTGACCAATGCCTTCAGGTTGACTGTTATTTATGTCATGTGTTGTATAACTGCACAAAAAAAAAACACTATAACTGAAACATAACCATGGATTTACAACATAGAATGGCGATGAACCATAACCTTGGACCCTGCCACAAGAATATTTGGAGTTCTTTACTAATCTAAAATATTTTGCCCAGATTAATAAACCCTCACTAATAACTCTGTTATATA
>NC_068991.1:8938822-8941160 GCF_001194135.2 Octopus bimaculoides | reverse complement strand
GTAGATGGAAACTGAAAGAATCCTGTTGTATATATGTGTATATCTGTGTGTGCATGAGTATATCTCTCTCATCACTGCTTGACAACCTGTGTTGGTTTGTTTACATGCCAGTAACAAAGAGGTTTGGCATAAGAGACTAAATGGAATAAAAAAAAAAAAAAGGTACTGTCAATGATTTGTTTGATTTAAGCCTTTAGCATTTAAACAGGCCATATCTGGCCAGAATATCCTGCCTCTTTTATGTTCAAGTTGGCCAGATCTGGCCTCTCATACCTACCCTACAATGTCATTCTAAAAATAAACTATCACATCTCAGCTATGAGCTGTTGGATAATGCGTGAATAAATGAGTGTTACATTTGACAATAATTTGAATGCTAAAGAGTTAAACCCTTGAAGGCAATGCCCCAGTATGGCCGCACTCCAATGAATGGTAAATATGTGTATACTTAGGAAGGGTAACAATCCATTTCCCTTTTTCTGCCAATTTTTATTCTATTTACCTACAGTAGTTCTTTAAAATTTTATATAATTTAAATAAATCGTTAATTATATCAGTTATCTATTTCTTAATCTTTAATTGTAGAATCTTTTTGCTTTTGGCGATGTGGATGGTTCCGGCATTGAGGCAAAATTGCAACATCCTCTTGGAGTTGAGCTGTTAACTGATTCTCCCGATGGTCCCCTCATAATTGCTGATACTTATAACCACAAGGTAAGGCTGCTGTTACTTCATAAATCTTGTATTCATGCTCCATAGTCTTTTGAGTTGCAAGCAGGGCTGTGGAGTCGAAACAAAAAACTCTGACTCCAACTCCTGTACTATTGGCACCTCCGACTCCGATTCCGACTCCGACTCCTCTTTATGTAATGAAGTGATTGTGGTCTACATATCTCATAAAGCATATGCATACGCTTGTACTTTGAGTAGGCCTATATGTTGTAACTGGTTTATATTAAAGATATTGTGCGTCGGAATCGGAGTCGGTATAGTTTTACCAACTCCAAATCTGACTGCCCCTTAATTGTTTCTGACTCCGACTCCACAACTCCGACTCCACAACTCCGACTCCACAACTCCGACTCCAAGACTCCGACTCCACAGCCCAGGTTACAAAAACACTTGAGATACATGTCATTATGTATGCTGTGTGTATTTTGGTTGTATTTCTGCAGGGGGTTTTTTTGCGGTAAGGAAGTTACATGATTATTTCCAAGTATTATTTATAATAAACATTTCCTTTGCTTTACTTCAGCTTCTCTCTCTCTCCTTTGCAGATCAAACGCGTCAATTTGTCATCGAAATCTTGTTCTACATTGATTGGTTGCGGTCAGCCAGGGGACTTGATTTCTACTGATCCATTACTGTCATCATTTAACGAACCGGCTGATCTGGCAGTTGATGCAGCCAAGCAGTTAATATACATTGCAGATACTAATAACCACCGCATAAAACTGTTTGATTTACATACAAACTCCCTGTCCGATGTAAGTAACTTAAACCAGTTGCACTAATTACTTTGATTACACTCATTGATGTTTATTCTCCAATGACATAATAACAATTTATCTCCTTGGATATCATTAACACTCATTTCACTGTTTTATCATTTCTAATTTTTGTTCTCTCCATTGCAGCTTCCTATGAAGATAGAAAAACTACAAGAATCGGTAAACGAAAATTCTTGTAATTTAGATAAGACAAGATTTCGCATCACTCCAAAAAAGACAAAAGCTCAGCTTTTGGAAACTGTCCGTTTATGTTCATCAAGTTGTCTAACATTCCAGTTAGACATCAGTTTCAGAAGTGGGGTTTCATTGACCAATGACATGGTCAGCTGTTGGCAGATTTTCACTGAAGGTTTGGATTTATTTCTATCTTTCTTTGGTTATGTGCTTAAGAAGTTCTCTTTGTTCAGTCCCGTTTTGCACAGGACCTTAAGGTAGCATCTTCTATTATAGCCTCTGGTTAACCCTAGCTTTTTCTGTGAAATTGGGTTTACAGAAACCTTAAGAAACCCATCTGATAGATCATGTGTTATGTTGGGTTGTAGACTTAATTTTTCTCCCAGTTTGAGACTACCTCCTGGTCCTTGGATGCCTTTAGTGATGTCCACTTTGTTGTAAATATTGTGAAGGCATGTGGTTTAGTGGTTAGCACATTTGACTCACAACTGTAAGGTTGTAAGTTCAGTTCCTGGGCAACTCATAATGTCCTTTAGCAAGTCATTTTATTTCACGTTGCTCCAGTCCCCTCAGCTGGCAAAAATGAGTAGTACCAGTAATTCAAAGGGCCAGCCTTGTCACATTCTGTGTCATGCTATATCTCCTTGAGAACT
>NC_068991.1:8931322-8933822 GCF_001194135.2 Octopus bimaculoides | reverse complement strand
GATAGCATCATTCATTTTAAGACAAATTCTCTTTGTTAAAGTGGAATTGACATCATAAAACTCCATGAGTATCTTCTCTCATCATGGTTTTCCCTTTGTGAGGCAATATTTTTTTATGGTCAGATACATTTCCTATTGTCTACTCCAGTTAGTTGCCTCTTACAACACAAAGGTATAGTGTTCAATATCCCTGCAGGTTGTAACAGAACACCAAAAAGTGTTCTATCCTAAAACCACGATAACATTCATGTCCAAAACTTAATTCCATTAAAGACATTCCCCACTACCACCTCTGCCTCCCTGACAAAAAATTTATGAATTGTGCCTCTCTAACAAATTATGGAATCACACACAGACTGGACAAAGACATCAACTTTACATACCCAGCTGTAAACAAGTATAATCTGCTTGTTGACAGTGGGAGCACTTTACAACTATCAAGTGTTTTTGTCAGTTTCTAGTGTTGAATTCAAGTCATCTTTAGAGAGTCTTTAGTAGACAGTTAAACCTTATCCAGGGTATGTAGGGTATCTTCAAATGGTTATGAAGTGTACAAAATCCCTGAACAGAACTTCAAATATTTTGCAATACTTGTTTTTCATTTGAAATTTATATTTTGTATATTTTTATTTGTTGAAGCATATAAAAAAATGTTGAAACTGGGTACTGCTGCTGCCTTCGAGAAAACCACTCAACGCTGAGCTTTTATATCATTACAAGTTCTGTCCTCCTTACTTCCTTTTGATAGTTTTAAAACCTGGGAGTGTTTAAGACTGTGTCTTTATACCATGATACATTTAGAGGAATGTTCACTGCAATAACCACTTTATCAATTAGTTTTAGACAAGCCATGAGAATTCTGTAGCTTCACTTCTTCATAGTGTATGCCACATCGCTCTTGGACATTGACCCCCCCCCCCAACTTCTGAGCAAATTTCCCTCTGGGCTGTACAAGATGACATTGTATGTACCAGCTGTGGGACAGTGCATAGTCCTTTGTTCTGCATAAGCTCATGAACATACATCATGCTGGCCTGGCTATGGGGTTATAGAAAAAAAGTGCAGTGACAGGTTTGACAGAAACAGTGTCCTGCAAATTTTAGCCATCTCTGATTGTCTGGCTGACAAGTGGTAAAGGATCGATACAGTGACTCGTTTGATACATGGTCAGCTTAAGAACTGTTAAAAGCCTTGTGCAGAAATCAAGTATACATGCCATGTAGTGAGCGTTGTTGGGTCACTGTAAGAGACCAGCGTTCAGAGATGTAGAGAAGAACAAATTCTACTGTAGCATGAACGCAGCTATAGAACAATGTATTGAAATTACAGATGAGAAAACTTTCACTCCCTCTGTCTTCAGTTCTTGGAAACCAGTGATAGTCTGAAGTGGTGGTACAATATATTTAAACTAAAATAAACTAAAAATATGTGATGTTTTGGGCAGGGACCTTCACAAGAATCACTAATAATTCTTCTTCCTATTGGCTAACCTCAAACCTTAAATCACATTTACAGTCTGTTCCTCCACCTACACACAGAATTCTGGAGGACTTATTATGTATGGCCTGGAATTGGCCAGACTCATTTAATCTTCAATGTGTCATTTCAGCCAATTTTAATGAAGAATCAGTTGAAATGCTGACCACTCTCAAAATCTGGCTCTTTGTTATTTACCCTGCATTTCAAAATGGGAACAATGTCTCAATTATTTCTTCTAATTTTAATTTATTTTCTTAAAGAATTCTTTCTGATGGATGTTTATTTGCAATATCATCATAAATGCCTACCATCCTTGCAATTTTACCTTGGTTCTCTCATTTCAGGACCACTTAGTCAATGGGACAACAGGGATTTTCTTCAAAAGTCTATTCTGTGGTCACTATCCACAGTTTCCAAACAAATTCTCCAAAATTAACCTCAAGTGACTATTTTTTGTCACAATGAAAGGGTCAGCAAACAAAATAACACGAGGTGCAGGTTAATAATGAACAAATGCCCAAAGTCTTAATATTCCAAAGAATGTTTCTATTCTACAAATTTAATTTTAGTCAAGTCTTTACATCATCTTGTAGTGTAAAGACCAGACAAAAAATAAATAAAAGATAGAAACAAATAAATTGAATGACCCAGTTGTCAGGATTGGGAAATAATGTGAAACGATTGTAAAAAGATCCTATGTGACTCTTTTTAGGAGTGACTCAAATTCTTTGCAGTTAGTTCTGATCTATTTTTAGCTACATCATCTAAAATGGGGGCTCATTTTATCATTTTTTTTTATCTGCTGGCTTGTGGAAGTTGTCTTGACCTTGACTGCAAAGTTAAAGCTTCTAAGCTTTCAATACAGGTTAATATTTATAGCTTTTTATATTTCAACATCTGTTGTCTTTTTTTTTTTCTAATATTTAATAAAGAAATATGTAAATCAAAACTACAAAATTCAAATATGCTACATTTTCAATAAAATTTCTAATTTTTTATGTGTGTTTGTTTTGCAATGTCC
>NC_068991.1:8915342-8931054 GCF_001194135.2 Octopus bimaculoides | reverse complement strand
GCTGCCTACCAAAGATGGCTGGAAGTGTTTCATCATTGAGTGGGGAGATATATATTAAATTATAAATCAAATGCTCTCGAGTGATACCACACGTTTTGCTTGCTCATTCTCTGTTTTATTATACATAAGCGTAGGCATGGCTGTGTGGTAAGAAGCTTGCTTCCCAGTCATATGGTTCCAGGTTCAGTCCTACTGCTTGATACCTTGGGCAAGTGTCTTCTATTATAGCCTCAGACTGATCAAAGCCTGGTGAGTGGATTTGGTAGACAGAAACTGAAAGAAGCCCATCGTATATATATATGTGTGTGTGTGTGTGTATTTTTGTGTCTGTGCTTGTCTCCCATCACCACTTGACAACTGGAGTTGGTGTGTTTATGTCCCCATAACATCTTTTCGGCAAAAGAGACCAAAAAATAAGTCTGGGTCGATTTACTCAACTAAGACCCTTCAATGCGGTGCTCCAGCATGATTGCAGTCAAATGACTGAAACAAGTTAAAAGAATAGTATGTGCGTGTAAGGGAGGTATGGAATTGTTTACAAGGCATTTTCTGCCAAGGTAGTTTGTAATAGACTTCATCAGAAGAAACAGGACGAATCACAAAATAGCAACAAAATCTATTATCAGTGTCGGAGTTTGAGAAAGAAACGAACTCCACATTGAGTAATGTAGTTACGAGATCGAGAATCGAAATAAGAGTTTCTTGGTTGTCTTGGCAAGAAGAGGTTGAATAAATAAAATCGTTAAATGCTGTTTTGACAAGAAGGGGCTGTATAACAAAAATCTTAACGAAGAGACTGTATAGCAAAAATCGTTGAAGTAATAAGTTCGTTGCAATTATATATTCTCATAGATAAAAAGAGGTTCTCAAAGAGGAATAGATTATTTGCTGAGGAAGCGTAAAAGTCTAATACTTACGATCAGGACACCTCAACAGAAGTTTCTGCCTGAAACGTTAGATTTCTCCCACCTTTTCTCACTCCAAAAGAATTTAATTCTCGCGATCAGTGGCGTAGCTAAATAGGGGACCAAAGAAAGCGACCGCTCCCTACGAGCACATTTTTCAAAATTGGCACCTTTTCAACAATTTCTTTTTAAACTCTTTAGTTTCCTAGATCAGAAGTTGCAAATTTCATACATAACGACATTGTTACTGAAACATGAAATTAATGAATCTAGGATACAATTACGTATATTAAAACTAATGGAATATTTCGCGTAATATAAGGCAAATGAGTTAAAAATTGTTTGGTATATGTCACAGCACCCATTTTTCATGTGCTCGCTCCCGCTAACTTTAGAGCCTGGTTACCCCTCTGCCAGTGATATAGCTACAGTGCGTGCCGCCCGGGACTTTTTTTTAGCCCACACAGGTTGATGCAGCAGACCCAAAAGCGTCGCTGGAGGCAGATTCCCCCTATCTTACCCCAGCTACACTGATGTTTATTCCTAACCTTTTGTAGTTATTATTTGCTGACACAAATCGCCACTAGTTTCCTCGAATTCTACTGTTTCACCTATTTTATTCTCTTGCCCCCCCCCCTTCCGCTGAGTTCAACTTCGATGGAAGTTGAATTTATCTTTCGTATCTGTATGCTCGATAAATTGGTGTCAAATTCTGGCATCAACTCCTGTACTCAACTGGTACTTATTTAATCGATCTCAAAAGGATGAGCGGACGAAATACTGCTAAGCATTTTGCTCGGCGTGCTAGCGATTCTGCAAGCTCGCCGATTTGTATGATCGATAAATTAAGTACTAATAATATATCAATTTCACAGGGCGTCTTTTACTTCATATACCTGTCTCCAAAATGGATACAGTTATAGTCAATTATGTCAACCCGTAGTATCTCACTTTTATTTTATTTTATTTTTCAACCACAGAAGAATGAAAAGCAAAGTTGACCTCGGCGAGATTTGAACGTAGAACGTAAACGACCGTAATTAAATATCGCATGACATTTGTTCGACGTCTTAATGAATCTAGTAATCCACTGCCTGAATACCAGCATTGATTGGACACAAATTTGCTTCTGCCCCGCCCGTAAGACACAAATAATAATTAAAATAGCTGTTAAGTGGGATTGAACACAAGGCCTTAGTAACTATAATTTCTACTCATAGAATTAGATTTCGTACGAGTTAATTAAAAATGGACGAAACTATTTTCGAATGGTACCTTTCCAAATCTGCATTGGCCTATATATAAACCATGTTAGATGATGTGCAAAAAAACAAAAACCAAGCAGCATGGGAGGATCACTGTCGTGTAACACAAGACGCCCACGTGACATTGGCTCTGAAGCTAGCCCAGGGCTTCTGCCTCTAACTGATCTAATGGGTAAACGTTATTCGTTCCAAAACCTTATCTTTGAGGGATGCGGTGTTAAAGGCTATGCTTATGCTGGAGCTTTGAAGGTATTTTCCCCCAACATCTTTGATATTTCTCTGCTAAAAAAAATTGTTACTAAGTTTATCGAATTCGCTGGTCTCGAACCTGTCTAATTGCCTTTTCAGCCTTTATTGTAATTAATTTTTAAAGTTATTTTCCAATATAAAAATTAGATTTTGTAGTTCCATCTCTTCGTGTATCGTCTTGAGTTTCCTCCTTTCATAATCCAACAGGTCCTCGAAAAAGTCGGTGCTCTCTCTAATATTAAGCGATTCGCAGGAATGGGTAGTGGTGCTATCGTAGCTTGCCTCTTGGCTGCTGGTTTTGCCCCAGATTCTGTACAGTGTCTACTAGATATGCACCTGCAAAGTTTTTCGTTCGGTAAGCTTTTTTTTTTTTCTTTTCTTTCCTTTTCAGTGTACGAATTACATTCCGTTAATCTCCTTAACCGTTGATTAGAAATTTTACTGTTCGGGATGTCCGAAATTTAGACATTCTTGATGACTGACTAACTAACGGGCTCTGAAGTCTACAAATCAATTTTCTGATTGCTATGAATAAACTATGTACCCAGGACTGAATATTTTGTACCGAATTTCCAGCCTTCTGATTTCCATTTCAGATATTCAATATACCCCCAAGGTTCGCCAAGAAGAGGTGCTTCATAACTTTGGGTGGAATGACGGCTATAGGTTTCTCGATTGGTTAGGGCGTATTTTGATACAGAAGTTTCAAGACGCTGACGTTACCTTTCAACAGGTGAGTTCATGGTTTTTAATCAAACGAAAGTTTTTTTTTTTTTTTTTTTTTTTTTTTTTCTACTCTCTCTTACCGCGGTGTATCTGCTGTGAACATCTTTTTTCCGTTTGAAATGGAACCCTTTAATTCTGATTAATTTTATTTTCGTTATTTCAGTTATACGACGAAACCGGTAACGAGCTGTGTATTCCGGTCATGAATTTAAATCTGAACAAGATGGAATATTTCCACCCGAAAACTACTCCCGACTTTGTCGTCCGACGGGCAATTTCCTTAGCCATGTCTATACCGGGTAATTTTTTTTTTCTTTTACTTTGTTTCGATCATCAGACAGTGGTAGTGCTAGGGCACCGTCTTCAATTTTTAGTATAATGAATTTATCCCGGTGCTGATTCTATTCGTCTCTCTTATTGAATCGCTAAGTTATGGGTCGTAAACGCACTAACGCCGGTTTAAAATTAAAATTTTTGAATTTTTTTTTTTAATTTTTTTTTTTACGTCTGAATTACTATTTTGACTTGCGATTACTTCTGTTTTCTCTACAATTTAAGCTAGTTCTGCATAGCTTCCAACTTAATTTCTCGTTGATTTAACTATAAATGTGCTTTCCCCCCGTACTCCTTCAGTGAAACTTAGTTGATTTTTTTTATGTTCATAAGTTTAACAGAAAATTTTCATTTCACGAAATATGGTAACCTGACTAATATTTAGTTAAGACCAATTGGCTAAATTATTCGTACTTGACCTCTTTTTATATAGGTATATACCGTCCCCTCAAATTAAGTCTGGATGAATCCCCTGAAGATTACTACATGGATGGTGGGATTATCTGCAATTATCCAATTCACTGCTTTGATGGTATGTGCAGCGACGTTTTCTTTATAATAATAAAAAAATTTTAAAAATAGGTGTTGCAGTTCTCCTGACCTTTCAAATTCTTCTATAGGATGGTGGCTATCGATGGAGCCTGATGACCGCTTTCTTCACAAATGTCAACCGTCTATTGACTTGAGATCTTTGGAGATTGAATGTTTCTTTGGATTTAACCACACAAGCCTTGGCATTATGACGGTAAAGGGATTTTTTTTCTTCATAAATATTTGATAATTTTAATGTATTTCGTTCATTAAATCTACTACTGTAAGTTTTTTTAAAATCCTATTTGCTCCTTAAATGTTTGATTGATACTTTTTCATAAGTATCTATAGTCTCCAGGCAGCCACACTTAAGTTTCAATAGCATCGGTCAATTTACTGTTTGATGCAACTTTTTTCCAGTTTGACGATTACCACAACAATGATACATACGATGTAATGAAACGGCGACTTGAACAAGTCGATGGCGTTATCTCTACACCAGCAACCGAACTTGGCAAGTAAGTATTTTTCTTCTCGCTGTCTTTCAATAACGTTCTAAACCAGTATTAGATTGATCTTAAGGTCATTGGTGGCAATATTTAGTGTAATGCACTTTTCTGATTTTTTTTTTTAAATTCTAAGGAAATGTAAAGAGGCCAAGGAAAGGCTGAAACTGATGCGACTACAATTGGAGGGCTTTCCAGAAGCCAGTGAAAAACTAGGAACTGTGAGTGTCTACCGCCCGCTTTTTAATTAGGTTTTCAATTCGAGCTAAAGTTTTTGCCTATCCCAGTGCAACCCTGATGAATTAGCCGATGATAAAAGGCTTAAATAATTATTCATTTCATTTTAATGTATCTTGGATATGCATGCTTCTCTTTAATGGAGTAGGGTGTGAATTTAATAAGAATTTGACTCTTTTCTCTGTCGGTATCCTTAAATTTTGATAAAAGGCAGCGGGCTGGAAGAATAGTTAGCACGCTGAGCAAAATACTTGGCATTTTGCCCGCCATTACGTTCTGAGTTCAAATTCCACTGGGGTTCAACTTTCCTTTTTCATCCTTTCGTGTTCAATTAAATAAGTACCAGTTGAGCACTGGGGTTGATGTAATCGACTTAGTCCCTCCCGCTAAGCTATTGGCCATGTGCCAAAATTTGAAACAAGTATTTTAGACTCGATAGCTTTTACCTTATTAGTATTTAATACTGGTTATGGTGTAACTTTTCAGATTTTGGAGACGCTTCAGGAAGATGACAACTTAGTATCTATTGTTAGATTGGCAAAAGAACTTACCGATAGCGTGAGTAAATTATTTTCGTATGTAATCCATACCGTTTGTTTAGATACGTAGACGATCAGTCTGTAATCATAAGGATTTTTTCAAATACATTTACGTAGCTTTCATTTCTTTTTCTTAGACTGTTTTCTCTTCGGCTGAGCTCCAGGTATTATTTGGTGTGGATAATGACGAAAGAGAATGTTTGGAATTGCTTCGAGGATATGCCAACAGTGAAGATCGGGTAGGTTATCAAGCTTGAATTTATTTTGCCGCTAAATTGTCTGCAAGATAGTTTAACGTAGCCTTTTAAACTTTTACAAACTGCCAGATCCAGCCGAACACATATCGTACAAGGTTTTCTTTGAGAAAAAGAAAATCGCATTACCGAAATCTAGAAACTGAGATAACGGATGATTAGTTTGAAACAACGTGAATATTTGAGGAATCCGAGCGCTAATATATCTTTCTATATTATCTCTTAGCTGTCAATTGGCACTATTCTGTCTATTGCCGAGAAAAGACACTGGCAGAATTTCTACGCTTACAGCAAGATAACACCAACGTTTGCAGTGACTAATTTGTCTTCATTTTGGGGAGCGGTTAATAGTGTATCGAACGAAAAGAACAAATCAGTGTCGGTAGGTGCAGCTTTTTTTTTTTTTTTTAATTTTTCCAAGTAATTCAAAATTGTTAAAGGCAAATGGATAGGCCGCCCCGGGCGACACATTCTAGCTCCGCTAGTGGCTAAGAACTTATCTTCAGGTAACTGGTTTCAAAATAATTAGAATCCACATTATTAATTTGCCAGGTTTGATATAATTTAAAGGGAGGCCACCTTAAGTCTTAACTTGGGTTGCCCCAAGCCGGTACTGTAATGTGAGTAGTGCCCGGCTACGTCAGTAACAATTGTATAGTACGATAACGTTTTACATATAATTTCAAAACTTGAAGACAGTTTATAACATTTAGTTTTACGTTTGATATCTAACCTACAGAAAACCGACTTGTTCCGTACTATTGGTATCTACACTGGCCATGTTACCAATAATGATACTGGCCTGCAGGAAGCCGACGCAATCTACCTGTATCAGGTGAGTTTGTATATTCCATTCTCAGACTGTTATTCTCACCAGGAATATCTTGTGTAATTTCAATCTTTTTTTTTTTTTTTTTTTTTAGCATGGCTGGAACTGCACTGTGGCGTTCTTGCGAGAGATTACCCAGACATCCACCCCTACTACGTCAGGACAGAAAAACTTGTTATCTAGCAGTTCAGACACTTCCTGAATCCGTTGACGAATCCCTTTAAACGAATTTTGCTTCAATAATGGCTACGAATACCCGAAAAATCTTTGTTCAATTTGTACTCGTCTCGAATTTGCAGTTTTTGGTTTATTTCAAGGAAATAGTAGTTTATGGCTTTAATGAATTGTCTTTATCGAAATAAAGTTTTACAACGAATGTATGTGGTTATATTTTTTTTTTGTTCACAAATTAATATACAATCGTTTCAACAGAATCTGTTAAAATGACTACGAATTATTAACATTGTGCATAAATACCGTGTATCAAATATTAAAAAATTTAAGATCGAGCTTTAAAACTGCTACTGTACTACATTTAAGATCAGTGATGTAATCAGTAGAAAAATGACTGTCCTACTTTGCAGACAGTTTTAACTTCAAAACCAACTTCGTCACATTTCTGAATATTCGACGTACACTCTTTACTTTACCTAAAATAGTTATTTTTTGAGTCCCCTTTTCTATATTAACCTGCATAAAACGCCATCGATTCAACGGGTGATCCTTGACCTGATAGATTACGGTAACCACTTCTCATTCGAATCGCAACCAATCGTGTTAACGTTTTTCCTCTACCTCAGACGACCACGACTTTGGTCAGAATGTGTGATCAGGAATTATCTCCTTCATTATCAACACAAGCAGTTTCAAATGAACTGCTCAATTCCAATCTGCTTGTAGCAGGTTTTCAATGGAGATATATCTACATATACTCTTAGATTGACCTTTTTATCGACTACGAAAGTATGAACGGCGAAGTCGACCACGGCTGAATTTAAACTCGGAACATAAAGACAAACGAAATACTGCTAAGCGTTTCGCCACCACCATACTGCTTATTTTATTTACAATTATCTGGCGTCGAAGTGACGTGCCGCTCACTGAAATATATCGGAAATGATCATGCAATAACTATTTTAATATTTCAGCTGGTACAGGCGGCGATCTGCCAGGATCGTGCAAGCCGGGCGAAGTGTTATGCATTTCGTCTGTCTTAGTTGTTTAAATCCCGTCGATGTTGGCTTACCAGTTGAACACTGGGATCAATGTAATAGACTAATCCCCTCCCCTCGAGCTTACTGGGCATGTGCATAAATTTAAAATCAATTTCAGCAAGTCGTTGGCACTAATCGTGTTTTGTTCATCTGGCCTAAAAAGGTATCCTAGAACCTATTATGTCAAACTTGGGAGCAGGTTAAATCTACTAACCAAGAAGGCTTTCTTAGATGGATTTTCAGCTTAAATTTTACAGTGCTTTACTCGTCTCGAGGATATGTAGACATTTCAGTTCAAGATTGTGTGGTGTTAGATCCCTAGTTAAACAGAATTTTTACTTTGCGGTATCGTAGAAGAAACCAACGTTGAATTTGGAACGGAAAAGTTTTTAGAATTCATTTGTGCAAAATAGAATAACACGCTACGTAAACAAAAAAAAAATAATTAAGTTGGGGGAGATGTTTACCATTTCTTTTATACCGCTACTCTTCCGAATAATTTCAAGAGAAAAGTTGGACTTAAGAACCATCAGATGTGGTGTAACTGGCAAAGTTGTTGGTGGATGGCCAGCAGTCGCCCATACATACCGGCCTCCCCGCCACCAATGTTATCCAAGGGAAATGCCGATACAGCTTGGCACCAGTGACGTCGCAACTCATTTCTACAGCTGAGTGAACTGGAGCGTCTTGCTCAAGAACACAACACACAGCCCGGTCCAGGATTCGAACTCACAACATCATGATCGTAAGCTCGACACTCTAACCACTGAGCCACGCGCTTTCATATATATATATATATATATATACACACACAATTCTTCTGCTTCACACCAACTTCGAAAGAACATCCCTCATACAATCGCACTACGACTTCAAAAGATCCCCTTTTCCGCATGTGAAAAAAGTAAGCTTTTACGGAAACCGACGATCATCTTCACGAATGTGAATAAACACGTGCTTCTTAAGTGACAGTCGTGTGACTGGTATCGTAAGATCGCCCAAGTTGCTGAATGACCAGTCACCAAACTGACGTTCAGAGACGTATCGATAAAATTGATCAAATAGAATTTGTCGCGTCTGTAAAAATCATGCAATGAACGTAGTCAATGTTTATTCATCTTCGGTTGCAGTGAATTATTCAGAACTGGGAAATGTCAAATAGAAAGTCGGTGGAATGAAAGAAGCTGCTGTAGGTAAGTTTCTCATACCTGCACACACTTTAAAACCGTTCGCATGCGAATAAGAGACTTAATGGTGTGCTGCTTGATGCGTGGCAATAGTTTCATTTTGGTTCCCCCACAACCAGGTCCTTTTGCCTACGATGGTCCACTTTTAAGAAATCGACAGACTAAAATATCAAGTCGTGGCTTCTGAGTCATTTCTCAGTTGAAAACAGGCGTGTTAGGAACTAACGCAGTAATCTATAGATTGAAACAATTGGCGAAGGATACAAAGATGAACTGGTTAAGCAATAGCATTTCGATAGCTCCATTAAGTTAAATCTATATTCGAGAGAACTAGCATTTCATTGCTGCCACCGCTACGCCTAGCCAAAAAGACGACAGATTTTACAGTTTACAAGTTTTGGATGACTGTACCGAAAATCGGGATACTGCGAATTTATCGCAATTGCTATTTACTAGCTAAAACAGATTCAAGATGTTTGAGCACTTTGCTATTGGAGAAAAAGTTTATGCAACAAGTCGAACTAATGTTATCGAAGATTTTACTCAATGTATTGTAGAATGATTAGTAGTTTCGTAATATCGCTTGTGTTAGTCTTTGGTAGTTGAGTCCCCAAACTGCATCTGCGCTATCATGTGGTTTCTATATTGTCATACTGCCACTACCTAAGGTGGGGGTGGCTGCAGGTTTGAATAGCGTTCGTATTAACTAGCATCAAGTTTATGGTCTGTAAATGGAAGTAAATTACATGGGTGGGGGGGGAAGTATATTGGGAACAAGGCGATTGGCTACAGAAATCAGAAAATAGGCAAGGTGCAAGCGTCATGAATAAGATTCAAATGCGTGAGAGTTGATGCGAAGTTACTGCTTATAAAAGTGACAAATTCTAATTTTACTGAAGCAAATTTTAAAAGTTAAGATATTAACCGAAAAATTCCTAAGAAACAGATTATAGACTTAAATATAAAGCTGTGAAATTTAATTTGGTTAAATTTCCAGAGAGGAGACAAAATGCACGCGATTTCCTGGCTGTACCAAGTACAAAAAACACTGGATTATAGAACAAAACTTATAACACTATTGGCATATATATATAAGTTGTAATGGAGTAAAGTCGTGAAGTAACAATTGAAACGAGTTCAATATTTGTCAGTCATATGAAAACTTGCACAGGCAATGTCCTTCGAGTTTGATGGAAATGTCAAACGGTGCACCAGCATGACCGCAGCCAATTGGCTGAAACATATAAATAAATAAATAAATAGACTTTATATTTTGCCAAAGTGAAGTTAACTAGACTGGTAGACGAAAGATCAGATGCTTCCAACATACCAAATTATTGCTATCGCGAGTTGCATCAGAAAAGTTCTGTTCGAAATTTAACGATATTGATTATGAAACAAATTTAAATCTTGGATGGATAAAAAGAAAATGCTAAATTTTCGAATAAAGACCGAACAGTGGAAAAAAAAAAAAAAAAAAAAATTCGATCTTGGTAAGGCATTGAAAGTAAGATTAAGTTCTAGGAAATACAAACTAAAGAAAATACAGTATACTTCTCGAAATAAGTAGATAATTTTTCTACAGTTTGCATTTCCTAAATCTTAATTTCAATGCCTCACCAAGATCGATTTTTTTTTTTTTTTTAAATAAAAACCCATCAATTTCTTAGTGACCATCGTTTTCAGAATGAACCAGGGTTATGGGGTTGTAATGTATAGCGACTTGCGACAAAAGTTCTAAAGTCATTTGACGGACACTTCCAGTTGAAAGATTTCAACGTTAGGCAATTGGCCTTGTAATTGTCTCGGCTGACTGTAAATTGTCCCGAGATCAACCACCTTTCAGCTTTTCCGAGTTCGATTAAAAGCTCACCTAACATTAGCGAAACTGTCAGAGTTGAACCAGATGCTTTGTGGCATGTATAACCGGCTGTTTATGTTTTGACATCAAAACCTGCGCCCACAATGGTAACTTTGAACACGAGGAGCTGCTCGTCTTCAAGAGCTTTCAGTTTTTACGCACTAAGCGATGTAGTGCTAAAAGAAATAGTAAAGACAAAAATATAGTTCAAAGACAATTTATTTTATTTCTAGAAGTCAAAACGAGGCCAAAAAAATAAAGCGATAACAAAGATTCCAGGTGCATATAAACATTAAAGTCAATCTTCAAGGTCCGTGGGTTTAGATTCAGTTGTCGGTTCCGTTGTTGTTTCGAGCTCTTGGTTTGGTTCATGTGGTGGTGCCTGGGTACTGATAGATACCATTTCTTCTGGTGTTGTAATTGATAGGGCACCGAATTGTCGCAAGAAGGCCACTGTACAGTTCCAACCATGCTACAAATTAGAAAGTCACAATTATAGGAGACGGAGAATTTGGAGACGCGAGAAAAAGAAATCGAGGACTCACTTGAAATAAATATATTTCGTCGGCTTCATCCAGATCAATATCATTATTACTAATATGACCGGTGTAAATACCAACAGTACGGGTCAAGTCGTCTTCCTGGAAGATAGACACGAGGAATAAGTTCAAACATCTTATATATTGCCGACATTGTCTTAACTATATATAACGACACTTACCGAAGCCAATTTGTTGATTTCGTGGATGGAATTAATTACTGTCCCCCAGAATGACGATAAATTGGTCACATTCGACCTTGTTGAAATCTTACTATAGCTGTAAAACTTGCGAGAGGTTCTTTTCTCAATAAAGCTTATAACTTCAGTAACTGGAAGCTGAAAGAAATAAGTGAAAAGTTTACAATAAAATCCATTACAAGTTTGAATATATCTAAGGGCAATCTAACTCACCATCTCCTTTGCATCAAAATGCTTTTGGAAAAAAGCAAGGCACTCATTTTCATTATTTTCAACTCCAAATAACGCCTGAATTTCTATCGCAGAGAAATGTTCCTAGAAACAGATAAGTGACCAAAACCATTTTCAAGTATTCGGGTATCAAAGTGAACGACAGATACGATTTAGAGGAAATTAGGCTAAAAGCTTACTTTGGTTATCTCCTTTGTCAATTCGGAAACCGATACCAAATTGTTGCTGTCTTTGATTTTCTCCAAAACCTGTTTATAGACAGGAATTCAGTTATATTTTAAGCCATTTACATAATCAGGATTAAGCTCAATAGACAGATTTAAATTTGAAAATTTGTAACTTACTTCACGAAGTTTTGTCATGGCTTCTGGAAACTTCTCAAATATCAGTCTCATCTGCTCAATGTTTTGACCAACGTCTTTGTATTTCCTTTAAAAGAAATATAATTTTGTTGAAACTAAATACCATCAGCTATGAAAATATTAACTTCGTATTTAAATAAAGACCATATTATCTGAAGTTATGGTCTATGCCCACTCACATTGTCATACATCATATGTACTCGAAAATACTTACTTGCCAAGGTTACTTTCGGGTATGGCGATAGCAGCTTCCGTAAGATCCAGGCGCTCCTTCATTGCATCATAAATCTTAGCGAAGTGATAATCGTCGAACTGGATTTAAACGAGAACACAAATTTAATGCGCTGAGAAACCAAATGAAGTCAAAATTAGAAATCTTTTGAACTTTAGGCTTTAGTGTTAATTTCGGAGTTCTTGAAAATTCTTACAGAAACATTACACAGTAACTTATATTATACCATTTTTGTAAATTATTCTAGTTTACTGGTATTAGTTATTCACTAAACTAGATAGTGATTAACTGGGACATCTATATAAGACAGGACACAAAACGGAACGCTGTGGACTGCAGTACTGAAACGAATATGAAAGTTTGAGGAAACTAAAACTTACCATGATAAATCCGAGGCTTTGGGAGTTAACGCCAGAGAAACGTTCTTTATTCAGCGTTCTAATATCAGGAGTTTGACATTTCTGAAGAAATGAGTTGTCGGATTGCATTGATAGCCACCAACCATCGAAGCAGTGAATGGGGTAGTTGCAAAGCATCCCACCATCAAGGTAGTAGCTTTCGGGGGAATCGGCCACACTAAATTTCACAGGCTGGGACATTCCTATTAAGAATAAAGAGTGAAAAGTATTCAAAAACTGGTTTGCAGCGGTCATGGGAAGAACAGAAAAGAACTGACATTTTTAAAGTCAGAGCCAAGTTTTGATGCGTTTTCAAAATATAGTATCGTATTCAAAGATAAAAGGATGAAGCAAAATAGTGAGAGCAAGAGGGCTAAAAAAAATTTTAATTAACAAGTGGGCAAATTTACAAATGAGGTATTATAGGCTAAAAGCTACATGGAGCTAGTCAAATGTCTAACATAAAAACATCGATTTTTAAAACATTGGAATAATACAGCAAAGCATTAGGTTAAAGAGAAGGAAAAATTGAATTGTAGATTGCATAATTACCAGGAACAGAGATGGTCATAAGGACTGCACGACGAACAACGACATCAGGTGTTGTTTTGGGGTGAAAATACTCCTCTTTCATTCGGTTTAAGTTCACAGCAACGATACACAATTCCTTGCCAGTCCTATTGTAAAGCTGAAATAGTATGAACAGGAAATAAGGTTAGAATTGTTCTCCCAATACATATCACCTGTAATAAATATATGCATTGTGTACTCACTTCTTGAAATGTTATGTCAGCGTTTCCACACTTTTGAGTTAGAATATCACCGAACCAGTCAAAGAATTTTTGGCCAGAATTCCAACCGAACTTCTCGAACATCTCATCTTGGGGAATCTCATCAGTGCACTGGTTGTCTGAAAAGGGTAAAAGAATTGTTCTAGATTAAGATTAGTTGACACACATGGATTTAGTTTATTGCCGTGACTTACGAATGCAAATAAATGTAGGAGATCCAACAACAAGTACCAAGAGTTATACGAAAGCTATAGAATATCGAATCCTAAAATTCGAATTTTAACAATGCTAGAATCAGTTATAAACACTAATTACGTGCAACAATACTATTTATCAATTGCAGTGGAGACTCCGATTCGAACAGGTAAGCCAGAAGTTGTTCTCTGCAAAATTATCGAGGGAGAGTGGCAGTATTAAGGAATATCAAAAATTGTATTCTTACCAGACAAGAACTTTTCCAGGTGTTCACTGACGGTCTGTTGCAGAGAATTGCAACTGAAACCAGCGGCCAAAAGACAGGCTACAATAGCACCAGTTCCAGCACCACTGAATCGTTTGATATTAGAAAGAATGCCAGTTTTCTCGAGGACCTGCAAGATTTTCAGAAGTTTAAAAGAGAAGAGTTTATGGGAACAAGGCTTCCGATTGCGATTAATGTAAGAACTTTCAAGTTTAAAAAAAAAAAAAAAAAAGCAATAAAACTACAGTCAATCTTTGAAAAATAAGATACGATAGTTTTCAACTGTATATTTAAGTAGCTATATATTTATCAGAGTAATTTAAAAGAAAACATTGTTTACGTATTTCAGAATGAGAACTATTGAAGAAAAAAGCGGAGGAAAAAAAACTTACTTTTATTGCTCCAGCATAAGCAAATGCTTTGGCACCACATCCTTCAAAGATTAGATTTTCAAATGGGTACTGCTGTTTCTTGAGGGATGTTACAGGCAGAAGTCCTGGGCTTGATTCAGATCCGAGATTACGTGAACTTTGGTTTCCCATGTTGCTAGTTTCATTCTTCCGCTGCTCTCTGGCAATCAATTTATAGCTTGTCTAAGACCTATGCAAATTTCAGTAGATTCCATTTGAAATTGTTCCGCCCGTTTTTATTTTACGCAACCAGGTGAAGTGAAAAGTACCTCTGCGAATTGCAATTATATTACTGAAATTTTCAAGTTCAGTTCCCACCCGTTCCATTAAAGTTATACGTAAAACAAGCAAAATTTGTGTGGATAATTTTTTCATCTGCTTTCTTTTCTATTTTCCATCTATTTTCTGATCACATGACATGTATTTTATCCCATGTATTTTATCCTACGATGCTTTCACCGCATCTTTCCATCCACTGGCTATTTAAGTCAAGCACGGGCAACCTTTATCGAGAAGCGGATCGCATTAGACATAACTCATCACCAGGTGGACCGCATAGCTAAACATTTTTGGAAAGTAATTTTTTTGTTAGGCGGCCATCCAGAAAATCCCATGGGCCGTATGCTGCCCATAACTGATTTAATTTTATTCATATCATTTGACATGTCTCTATAAGGTATCGAGTCGCACCCGTCCAATCACAGACTAGTTGGAATTGACACTCTTTTTCTTTATTGCCCACAAGGGGCTAACACAGAGGGGATAACACAATCACATGTGGGGACACATAACAAATAAAAGAAAAGAAAAGCGTATGTTATAATGAATGATAAGATGAAGATGAGAAATGGAATGAAATTTCCTCGGCCCCATCTCTGGGTTACTTCATTTTTACCTCTGTTCACTTTCTCTTTTTGAACCCGGAGCCTTCAAAAATATACACTCCGTATTTCTTCAGTAGAAGCATGTAGTTCATATTTCCTGGCGAATTTTGAGTGTCCAGATCGACTTGCCATACTGTAAATCTTTTCTTGAATCTAAAAATTTTTTCCCTTTGGTTCTCGTCCAACAACAGGCAGCAATGTCACCCTTGCACGTTGTCGAACTTGTGAGTGTCCACCGCTCTAACGTCCTTCAGCTTTTTAATTTCTTCACACACAATTTTGTGTTATCATACATCATTACATAGTTTCCTTTCTTCTTTTTTTCCGGGGGGGGAGGGAGGTTGAATTACTTGTGTCTGACTGTGTTTGTTTTCGTGTTGGAGGGGAGTAGGTTCAGTGTCTGTAGGGAGCGGGTGGGAAGAAGAGGGTGTGGGTGGGAGTTAGGTGGGGTGGGTCTCAGTATTTATTTTACCTGGTTTCCTCCTTTTTCTCTTCCTTTTCTTCCCTGTTGTCACCCATTCGCCTTCTGTTCCGCTTACTTCTTCTTCTGTTTTTGCTGATGGTGGTAT
>NC_068991.1:8906375-8914847 GCF_001194135.2 Octopus bimaculoides | reverse complement strand
TACCGAGCAAGACTGCGACTACTATCCAGGCTACGTCGACGTCCGCGGGGGCGGGGGCGGTTTCCCTCTTCGTTGACCCCATATATTGGCAACATCACTACTTCCTTGTTCTTTAATATTGTTAGAAAGAATTTAAGTTTGGTTGTGATGATGGTTTTCATTGACGACTGAAATTTGACTCAGTTAATTAAACAATACAACTCCAATGATTTCTTGAAACCAACCACATGGTTCTGGGTTCAGTCCCACTGCGTGGCACCTTGGGCAAGTGTCTTCTACTATAGCCTCGGGCCGACCAAAGCCTTGTGAGTGGATTTGGTAGACGGAAACTGAAACTGTGTATGTGTGTGTATATATTTGTGTGTCTGTGTTTATCCCCCCAACTTCGCTTGACAACCGATGCTGGTGTGTTTACGTCCCGTAATTTAGCGGTTCGACAAAAGAGACCGATAGTATAAGTACTAGGCATCCAAAGAATAAGTCTTGGGGTCGATTTGCTCAACTAAAGGCGGTGCTCCAGCATGGCCGCAGTCAAATGACTGAAACAAGTAAAAGAGTATACCAGCTAGCTATCACTACCGTCGTTGTTGCTGTCAAGTGTCTATTCATATTTTAAGCACAAAGATTACAAACAATGTCTACGATTAACTCTGTGCTTCACCTCAGTGAATATGTCACACTTGCCTTCAAGCTTTATTCTTACGTTGCATTCACAGCCTTTTAGAACGACAGACGGAATTTCCCCATGGATGATTTCTGCATGAAGTATGTATATTCATATATTTAATATAATTGTTGTTAAAGTGTCTAATAAACCAATATTTCTCACTAAAAATCTATTTATTCCCTCAGTCGTTCATACATTTGGCAACAACTAGTAAAATCTATGCTGAGTTGAAGACGTGTAATGAGATCGGAACATGCCCCGAGTTGTTACTGTACTTACCAAAGACCATACTACATGCCACAATTGAATTTTTAATTCACTTGGATTTCGAAGTTAACTGTTTTGATAGAACTTGTTATTAATGCTGTTTACTCGTCGTTTTATTTTGTGCCATTTGAATTGATCATTTTCATTTATTTATTGATCAGTACATTTGAGGTAGGCTTGGCTGCCATTTCTATTATATAGAATGACTGTACTATAGCTGCCACATTATACTCTAAGGTGAACAAAAATCATCGCGTTTAATTTTTCAGTCATTTACGACTACATTATGGTTTCAAATTTTAGTACAAGACCAGCATTTTTAGAAGTAGTTAGCCGACTGCATTGACTCCAGTGTTTAACTGGTACTTACTTTATCGATCCCGAAAGGATAAATGGGCAAAGACGGCCTCGGCGGTATTTGAACTCAGAACGTAATACCGGAAGTAATGCAACTGTTAATGATTGTGCCAAGTTCACCGCTTTCTTTCCGGACTATATTATACAATGTAGATGTTCCCTTTTTTTTTTTGAGGACAATGGAGAATAATTTAAGGATAAATTGTCTGCTAATTCTAGTTGGCCGAACGAATACATACAGGCTCCTCCGTCGGCTCGTCTCAGTGGACGAGGGTGGAGGTCTAGTAGTTTCCATTTTGCAAGGATTTTTTTAAAGAATTATTTTATTTAGAAAGCCTTAGTCTAACAAGCCAGGTTAAGCTAGAGAAGGAATTTACGCCTTATAGCATCGGCTTTAAATATTTTTAACTGTGGTATACTGAATGGAGATTAAGTGAAAAACAGCCGGCGCCTTTTACATCCATTCACAAGGCTTTGGTCGGTACGAGACTATAGTAGACGACACTTGCCGAAGGTGCCACGTGGTTTGGAAGTAAGCTAAATGGATATTTGCTCGATGTACCCATTGAAAAGCGTTTGCTATATTTTTAAAGTGTGAATGAGAATATTAAGTAACAAATCAAAGGTTATCTATTCGTACAGACATTTGTGGCTTTTATTTTACACTGATGGACGAAATGAATTCTTATATGTAAGTAATATGTATTATAACTAAGAAAATTATGAATCTCCGATCAAAGTTTAACATACGTTTTCCTGTTAAAAATTTAAAGCTGCCCCTTTTTTATATACTAATGTAGTCAGTTATATGTTGTTTTCAGCAGAGCTGGAGATTCAGACGAGCAAATCATTTGCTGGTTCAAATTACAGGATGGCCAAAGCCGAGACATTTTCAAAAGTTAAAATAGGTGGCAACTAAATTTGCATATTAATATCAAATTTCTTTATAGTTTTATACGTTTCAGACCGCAATAAATTATTTTAAGCTTTTGTGGACATCCCATAAAGATTGCGTAAGAATCAATGAAATTTTGACATTCCGGGCAAAAAGAGTTTCCAAAATGTCACAAAGTCAATTTCAGACAAAGTGGTAAGTCGATTACATCGATCCAAGTGTTCAACTGGTACTCATTTTATCGACCCCGAAGAAGCTGGAAGGCAAAATCGACCTCGGCAGAATTTGAACTTACGGATGGGCGAAAAGTCGCCAAGCATTTCGCCCGGCGTGCTAACGATTCTGCCAGCTCGCCACCTTCACTAATAAATTAAAACGTTTAAATGCAGATTCCTTTCAGTGTTAGGAGTTTTAAACTCAGAGCAATTTCATCGCAGATTAAGCTGTAATACTAATCGAAAAGGTTTTACCAGACGTAATCCTGCGTAGAGATTTAAAATATGCAAAGTTTTCATTATCGGAAAATTATTTACCAAAATCTATGCATCTCTCACCGAAAATTCGAAACACTAATATACACGATCACAAAACGTGAAATACTATTTCTTCGAAATATTTCTCAGCTAAATGCAGAAAGACGGGGAAAATTTTCCTCTACTTCCTAAATCTGTATGCAAGTACATGACCGGCCTATCTAGAGCGTGGAAATGGATCTCTTCCAGATAAAGCCAAACTAACTTTCGTCATTTGTAATACTCACTTTGCTTTACTTAAAGATCAGTCAACTACGACTGGTTTTGTTAAAACTTGTATCAAAATAAGCGAACAAAGGTTTTAAAAGCTAAAAAGTAGCAACAATGAAGGTTACTTAGATCTGGTTTTCATCAGACTACGCCTTTGTAAAGCTAAAAAGTGTATTTTAGTCTATCTTGCAGCTAATTCAGAAGCTAAATGCCAACTTCTGCCATATGCACATCGAGCGAATAATATTGGATTTGTTTTTCATCAGGCCAAAGCAGTTCAATTGAAAGCTTTAAAATTTTAGCATTGTTATGAGTAAATTAGCCAAAAAGATCCGTATTCAATGGTTAAATTGGTGTCTAACCTATAATAGAAAAGTCAACTAGTGAGGTATTTAAATGTAATGTGCTAGCAAGTGAATAAATGCCAGTTGGCTAACATGACTTATTTTCTTTCAACTAAAATTCCACATCTAGTCGTAAGATGGGATCTCGATATACCGGAATATCGCAGTTCATTATTTAATTTTACGTTGATTCCTCCGTAAAGTTTTGCATTTATAAAATACAAATTAAAATAAACAGCAAGTTTCTACTTCCTGAATTTTCACCTATCGCGGTAGGTTTTTGGAACGTAACACCAGCAATAGTCGAGGGATTGTATCAAATTACAAATATGGTATAACGTTTGATTACCAATACATACAAGCCATTCAGAGACCTGTGCTTCGAATTCAGTCAAGATTTGCTCAAATGAACGAAAAGGAGTCAAACCTTAGAAATAAATTCACTAATTCTAAACTTGAGAATTTTCAAATTGTGGGTATTTAAAGAATTGAATTGACGAATAATAGCGATTAAGAAGTTTTATTTCAATAAAAAGGTAAACTAACGAGCAAAAACAATTTTGCGAAAGCAATAACAGCCAAGAAGCGAGCAAAAATTAACATTCCAACACAGTAGAATTGACGATTTCGTGTTCCGGGAGCAGCCGATCGATAAGGTATAGTCGTTGCCAATTTTGTAGTTAACGCGGTACTATTGCTTCTGTAGTTGACGCAAGAAAGTTACTGTACTGTTCCATCCTTGCTGCAAATGAAAGAAATTTGCAATTACAGAAAGAATTTAAGGAAATAATATAGGGTGGGAAATAAAACTAAAAATGTCAAGACCTCACCTGAAAAAGGTAAGTTTCGTCATCTTCTTCAAGTTGAACATCGTCACTAGTAACATGACCAGTGTAAATACCAATGGTACGCATCAAGTTCTCTTTCTGGAGGTTTAAAAAAAAAATAAACCAAAGATTTTAATCTCATTTGGTTATTTACGAAAGAAAAAAAAACAATAAAAGCGGTAATAGATACAGGAATGTTTGTGTGATTAAGAAATTCTTTGATATTACTGGTACTTCAGGTTCAATCCTGCTATGTGGTATTGACTATAACGCAGGGTCAACTAAAGCTTTATGAGCAGTTTCGGTAGAAGGAAACTGGTAGTCCGTCAGCTGCATGTCCACCGTTTGATAAGCGGTGTCAGTTTATTCAAGGCCGTACCATCTGGCGATTTCGACAAGAGACCGTTAGATGAGTAGGAGCCTTAAGACCTGGATTGACTAGTTCGACTCGATACATAAAAGCGGTGCCCCAGCATAGCTGCAGTCTAATGACAAAGAAAATATAGGAGAGATGCTTACCAATAATTTACTGTTTGCATGCGCAACACCATTGATTGCACCCCAGAATGAAAATATACTCTTAACTTCAGTTCTTGATGTACGCTTGTTGGGATTGTAGAGAAAGCGGCTCGTCTTATCAAGAAGATGCAGCATGTCAATAGTTGAGATCTGTAAGAAGAACAAGACCTTTTAGCCTTCAAATACCCCCAATGAAACAGCTAAGAACAACACTACTCACCATCTCCTTGGTACTGGCATTCTTCAGTAGTTTCGAACACTGGTCTTTGTTCTTTTCAATCCCAAACAATGCTTCGATGTCAGACTGAGTGAAATTAGATTTCTGCAGAAATTAAGGTGGGTTAAAATAGTTAAATGAAATTGTGGCAACGTTATTTGTTGTAAGCAACTGGTGATGGCAAAACAAAAATTTTTTGACATTTACCTTCCCAGTAAATTCCTTTACTAATCGAACAACCGACACTAGATTATCATCACCTTTTTTAATTGTCTCCAAAACCTGAAAGTATAAATAAAGCGTTACTATGCTAAAGCAACCATATGCTAAAGAGATCAAATCGGCGATGGAAATATCTTAAAAGCAATAGTTAAGTAGCTATTTTGGTACAAACAGTTTCAAGCTTTTTGGTAGCTTCTGGAAAGGTCTTAAACAATTCTTTCAATTTATTCTCATTTTCTATATCAACTTTGTATTTTCTGGAAAAAAAAAAAAGTGAGAAAAATATTGTTAACATTTGTAAAGATGCAGTAAGAACAGAAATCAGCCTAGAAAGTAACCTAGTTATTGTGTCTACACAAGAAAATAAGGGAGGCATTTAGCAGCAGAAACCTTAAGCTTCTGAACCTAAACCGTTAAGATTTAATGATGTCCTGAACCAAATTAGAAAGTATAGAAGCAAAATGCGAAACATATCGTATGTGGGTATGTTTTACCCATTTAAGTGTGGTACTTATATCGGTTTCTTTTCACGAACCGTTATGTTAAGGGACATAACTTAATGGGTGTCAGGCAGTAGTGCAGAACAAAAGGCTTCCACACTTTCCGTCTATTAAATTCACAAGAAATCGGTCGGTCCGGGGATATAGACAATAGCTGCCCAAAATATTGCGCAGTGGGACAGCACCTGAAACCACGTCGCTGCAAACGAGTAAATATCTTTACTTATAAACAGTAAATTCTTTTTGATGTATACCATGTAGCCTGATTAAGCTCCGGCTTAGAAAAGTAGCAGTATTACAAATAAAAAAAAAAATAGCAATGGGTATGAAACCTTAGCTGTGTAGCACATGGTTAATTATTTCGTAAGGAAAAGCAAGATCTAAGATTTTGTTGCCAAGTCTCGGTCATTCAATTACTATTAAAATTCACACCTGCCAAGTTTGGTCGCTGGTATAGGAACCACTGCTTTAGTTTGATCTAGTCTCCGTTTCATTTCAATGTCCACTTCATCATGGTAGTGGTAATCGTCAAACTATTATAAAAAAAAAATTTTAATGACCAAGATATCAATTAGAATCAGTTAAGCAGGTGACCAGATAATTTTAGAATGTTCAGAATCGATGTAAAATTACGCTTAATTATATTGTTTACTTATAAACCTTACCAGTGCGAATCCAATGGTTTTCGAGTTGTATCTAGAGAAGCGTTCTCGAATCAAAGTCTTCAAGTCAGAAGTTGGTCGATATTTGTGAGGGACTTTTTCCCCGGGTTCCATTGAAAGCCACCAACCTACAAGGAGTTTCAAAACCAATTAAAACAGTACTGAAGACTCAGATATTAAAAAAAAAATTTTTTTTTTTTTTAAACTTACCATCAAAACAATGAATGGGGTAATTGCAGAGAATTCCACCATCTAAGTAATAGTTTCTGCGCGATTTTCCAGCGTTGAATGTAAGGGGTTGAAAAAGACCTGAAAGATACAATCAGAAACCGCCTTTGTTCTGTGATATTGACTACCAACCCAATTGTTACGCAAAACTATTGTTTAAGTTTTAAATACGAAAAAGCTATGATAAACAAGCAAACGGGAAACAACCGATAAAAATTACCAGGAACACTTATGGACATTTGAACTGCCCAACGGATAGCGGTAGTAGGTGTGGTCTTGCAGTGAAAGTACTCTTCTCGCATTCGGTTTAGATTCAGAACTACGATGCACAACTCCTTGCCGGTTTTCTCATAAAGCTGAAATATCAGTGAAAGAAATTAAGAACAGATTTAAGGTATTAAAGTGCCGACTAAGAAATATCAGTCAATGTCTATCAGGGTTAACGATACCGAATACTTACCTCTTGGAACGTTATATCGGCGTTTTCGTATTTCTCCTTCAGAAGAGTCCCCAACCAATCAAGGAATTTATTGCCGGAATTCCAACCAAACTTATGAAGTAATTCATTCACTTGACCCTTATTGCTGCACTGGTTGGCTGAAAACGATACAAATGACACGTTTCGATAGTTATAGCTTTTGGTGTGTAGATCAAATAGTTGTAGGTTTCTACTATAAAATAGAAATGGAAGCATTAGACCAGAAATATTAAATTTCTTTTAAAGCAAGCCGTTTAATGTATTCATTCGGGACCTGTAGAGCAACTCGCGTTAACAAAACTACTTCAGTAGCAAAGTAAAATATTGGAAGCGAGACAATAACCGTCTGTGTATGAAAGACGTTTATGCTACACATTAACAGTGGAAAGCCTATGAAAGCCACGAGCACAGCCAAAGACATTTTCGTAGTATTATAAGACTTCAAAACTTCAAGCAAGGCAATGCACCGTGGCCTATAATACTTATTGATTGCAAGTTACAGAAGTGGGCATTCTCTAGCCTCGTGTACCCCACAATCAACTATTCAAGTGTGCCACGGCCTTAAGACAATATTGACACTGTCCGTTCCTGCGCAGAGAATTGTTTTGTTAACGACAAATAAGATTCAAACAATCTTCATAACACAACCTCAGGAGTTTTTTTAACCCTTGTTCGTATAAAAATCACATGCTTACCAGTAAGTACATTTTCCAAGTGTTGTTTGAGCGAGTCTCGCAGAGCGCAGCAGTCGAAGCCTGCAGCCAACAGACAAGCTACAACAGCACCAGTGCCGACACCAGCAAATCGCTTGATTTTAGAAAGAGCATCAATTTTTTCGAGGACCTGTCGAATTACAGTAGTAACCAAATTAGTTTTAAATTGAAAGAAAACGGTGATTAAACAAAGCAATAAATGTCAATTGAACATTTTATAAAAGGAAAAAAAATGAGGCTGGTATCGACTTAAGTAAAATCACAACACTGAATGCGTCCGTTTGAAGAGAGTCTTTATTGATATCGTTTAAAAAAACGAGGAAAAAAAGCATTACCTTAATGGCTCCAACGTAAGCAAATGCTTTGGTCCCGCATCCTTCGAAAACGAGATTTTCAAACGGATATTGTTTATTCACAAGATCTGAAAGAAGCAGAAGTCCTGGGTTTGATTGTGAACCGGAATTACCCGTTGATCGCGAGTCTGTTGACAGTCCGCTCCCCATGGTGTCGTCTTTCTATTTGCAGCCTGCCAATCGATTTTTATCCTCTCTTACTGAGACCTATGCAAATTTAGACAAACTACATTCAAAACAGTTTCGTGGTTTCTTTTTCTTTTTTTTTTAAGATAGCAAAGTGTAAAATGATGTTTCACTATCTTTAGAAACTGTTCCCGAGTTATCGAATGTTCAATTCCCACATGTACCTTTATAACCGTTTATAAATCTAGCTATTGAAAATCTCAATTGATAAATTATATTTCATCTGCAATCAGCAAATGTAATTTGTAACCGTTATTTTCTTCCTTTTTCTGTCTGTCTGTCTCTCTCTTTCAA
>NC_068991.1:8900798-8905941 GCF_001194135.2 Octopus bimaculoides | reverse complement strand
ATATATATATGCAGCATATAATCTTTATTTCTCTCTCTTCTTCCCTTCCAGTTGTTGTTTGACTCAGTCAGCCATGTTAGAGCGGACTAATCAGATATTCTAGCCGTGTTACCATCCTGTCGAAAAAGACAGAATGGTCACGTCCAGAATACTGCATTATTCTATTCGTCTTCGCATTTTTTTTTCTTTTTAAAGACTGTCGGATGTGATTTGAAAAATTTGGCTGCTACGTCAGGCGCCCTCAAAAGATACTCTCTCTTTCTCTCTCTGTTTCCCTCCCAGTAAATGTTATGACCATTTTGTGGTTTAGACTCACATGGCACCTATCAAATTAACAGTTCTCAGCTCAGCTAGCCAGTTGTTTATTAATGTCTTTTATTTCAGCCGTATTTCGTTGTGTACCGTCCAGTGGTAAACCAAAGTTTGGGACGAGGGGAGCAATTGACTACGAGCGCAAGGTGTGTAAGGGTTAAAACTTTCTCGTGCTTATCATGCATGTTAATAAAGGATCCTTACCTGACACTGGTACCATCACCTCCCTCGAGGTACTCGTCGAAACAACAGAAGGGATGTCAAAAGTTTTGATTCAAACAAGTTTTGTTGTTCGTGTTTTTCCTCTCTACTAAAATGATGCAGAGTTCACTAGAAAAATTTTCTTCCCAAGTCGAGACGTTACTTCACGTTGAGAGGTCACAGCTATCTTTCGTACACCCGCAGCAGCGAGAACATGGGGTTACGCAAAAGATGAACATAGCCCTTCACTTATGAACACTTTACGTTATCATTCAACTTGTATATATTTGAGACCCAGAGTAAAGGTATTTAAAGTTACAGCTTTGTTCTATGAATTCATTGTACCGTGCTCCTTTATCAAATGATATTCCAGCCTTCCGAACAGAGTCATCATTAGATGGCTTCACAACCTGAGAGCACCACCATCTAAACATTATATTTTATGATCACACTACTCCAGTTATTAATAAAATACACACGGAGTGTGAATGTGTGGTCAAGAAGCTAGCTTTCCAATCATGCATGTGGTCTTGAGTTCAGTCCCACTGCAAGATACCTTAGACAAGTGCCTTCAACTATAGCCCCAGGCTGACCAAAGCATTGAGTGGATTTGATAGATGAAAACTGAAATAAAGCTATCTTATACAGGGTCTTACAGATAAATTGAGACCAAATTTAAGCAGTTGAGATAGGTTTAACATTTCGTTTTTTGACAAAAACTTGCTTGTTTGAAAATTTAATCCTCCTCTTTATTTTTCAGGTATATAGCAAACTGATTCGACAGGAGAAATTCATGGAACAACAAAATCGTTCCGCCATTGTTGTTTTGCGCGCGCCGGGCACACTGCCAATAAAATTGTTTAGTTGACGAAACTTCCAAAAGCAGTAGTTTATCGAGTGTATAAACAATTTAAAGAAGAGGAAAAGATTGATAGAAAAGAAGACAAGACTCGAAGTGATTCCAAGCGCAATCCAAAGTTTCTCGCTGGCCTCAAACGCTCGACTAAAGCCAACCCATCTACATCCATGGCAAAGAAACGCAATGTGTCCCTTTCTGCGGCGTCCAGAGCTGTGAACAGGAACCTTGGCATGACGATCTGTGTTCGACGACGCTATCGCCTAACAGCCAAGGCCAAAGCAATCAAAGCCGAGAGATGCCCAAAGCTTCTGTCATTCACCAAGCATCAAGGTGGACGCTGAGGTGAATCACAGAAATTCTCGAGTGGTTGCATACAACCCTTCTGACGTCCCTCCTGTGTTTGAGACTAAGAATCCTGCCTCTCTGATGGTATTTCTAGCTGTGGCGAGCGATGGAAGTCATGGACCCCCACTTCATTAAGTCTGGCTTAAAGATCGGCACAAAGAAGTATCTGGACATCCTGAAGAACTCTGTTACCTTGGACAGGGCAGAAGTTTGGGCTTGATAATGTGGTGCTTATCCAGGATTCTGCACCTATAGCTTCAGGCCGACCAAAACCTTGTGAGTGGATTTGGTAGGTAGAAACTGAAAGAAGCCCAACATATATGTATGTGTGTGTCCCCTACTATCACTTGACAACTAGTGTTGGTGTATTCATGTCCTAGATAACTTAGTGGTTTGGTAAAAGAGATCAATAGAATAAGTATTAGATTTAATAAAAAAAAGTCTTGGGGACAGTTTATTCGACTAACATCTTTTATGATGGTGCCCCAGCATGGCTGCAGTCAAAATGACTGAAACAAGTAAATTATAGCAGCAGGAAACCTGAAGTGGTGTCTCTAACATAGAAGTATAAGGATAGTAACTGGCAGACAGGTGCTTCATCTTTGGGGTCGATACAATAAATACCAGTTGAGCACCAGGGTCGACATAATTGGCTGAACCCTTCTGCTGGACTTGTTCACCTTGGACCAAAATTTAGAACCAATATGAAGACTCACAGGAAATAGATTGTTGGAGTTTTGTCGTCTGTGGTATATATTAAGGAGTGAATTAGTGGAGCTGTAAGAACATAGAAGAAAATAGCTCATGTTTTTTTTTTTTCTCAAATTCCCTGCATTCTTAGTTCAAAACTTACTGTGGACTCTATGATCAATATCAATGACTTTATTTACACAAAAAATACGTTCAATAACCAATACAAGCCCTGTTTAGGATGCTCAGCAGTTCCCAGGATAGGGGTGAACTCCATTGCTGTACTTTTACACGTCAGTTTGGGTATTCTCTCAGGACATGGAGCAAGATGGACACAACATAAGCCATGACTAATGTGGTATGGGTGCAAACAACTAATGTGATATCAAGACTACTTTTCAGCATCTCCTTTTGACAGGAGTTACAGACTAGGGTGGTCAAGATGGAGAGAATCTCCAAGGGAAAGGAAGTTCCAATTTGAAATCCTGGACAGATGATGGAGCTTATAAGCATGAGCAGCAATGCAATCATCTAAGAGGAGAAAACTCCAATAGGAAACCAGCTCAATTTTAACCTTAGGCTAATCACCTGGTCCTGAAAAAAAATTCAGATTACAAACACAGAAGAATGAAGAATCCAGAACACCTTGAAGAGGAAGTAGTTCCTAATCTGTAAAGAGAAAGAAGGAAAAAAGAGGTAGGCCAGTAGTTGAGAAATGAGAAATGTGGAACCATGGTTCCACATGGTTCCACATGGATGGATGGAGAGAGGGGATGAAAGCTTTATGTTCCAGCTGGCATGAAGTGGAAAGAAGAACCAATATAAGTGTGGTATGATAAAGTTCAACAAATTTTATTTCAATATTAACAGGATCCCATTGCAAACAACAATTACAGAGAAAAATAAAATAACAGCATACACCCCCAGAGAAACAAAATATATATATGAAGTAAAAAGGGGTTTGGGGGTTACAAGAAATGCATTAAAATAATGCAAAGAATGTTTGTGTTTTTTTTTATTATCTTCTTTCAAATGAGTTTTTACTAAAAATATTTCCATACTGAACAAAAAGAAAGGGGGGAAAGAAATCACTTCTATTGCTCAATTCCAGTCCATTCAATTATCTCACAGTAATTATCCATTCATTTGAATTAATTCAGCTACCAGTTTAAATTTACAGCTAAAACTTTCTTGACTAGGAAGAAAAAACAAAATCTGTCACACACACCCACATACACACACACATCTAAAAATTGGGCAAACCTTGTTGCTTATCAACATTTTACTCTGTTTGTTTTCAAGAAAATCATTTTTCCATTACTGACACAGCACAATCTTTATACACATTCTGTTTTAACACCATTTTCTAGTTTACGTCTTGGTTTCCTTCAAAAGCAGCCAATTCGCGAGAGGCAGCCCAACTATTTTGTGCTCTACATCATGCAAACTCATCTGGTTTTTCATTAGGAGAGGACGTAACTGGCTCTGGCATTCTGTCGTTGTTGAATTATTGAAAAGATCAGCACTGCTACATAAAGTCCAGCTGCGATGAAACAATTCACAGATGCCTGCGAGTACATATTGTTGATATAATCAGTTTGGTAGCCGTGAGACTCCCACTCAGAAATAGGTAGATCCTCAAAGAAGGCTGGACTTCGAATGTGTAAAAATACACCCATTAATGACTGAAAAAAATAAAAGTATAAAGATGAAACAGAAATTTATAACATATTCCACAGACAACATATATAATAAATTTAAATAATAAGAGTGAAAAATTAAATATAAATTTGATTAATATTAATTTAAAACCAGTGGCCAAGATTTAGGGAGAATTCACAAAAAAAAACAACAGACGAAGACAGGTGGTGTTGAAAACAAATAGATGTATTAGTATAACGCTTGGGAATTGAGAAAGTCTTTAACGTTTCGAGCCTACGCTCTTCTACAGAAAGGAACACGGAAAGAAACAAGGATTTGGTAGATAGAAACTGAAAGAAGCCCATCATATATACACATTATTATTTATGTGTGTGTGTCATTGTGTCCGTGTTTGTCTCCCACCACAGCTTGACAACCAGTGTTGGTGTGTTTACATCGCTGTAACTTAGCAGTTCAGCAAAAGATATTGATAGAATAATTGTTAAAATAACATAAGTACTGGGGTCAACTCATTCAGCTAAAAAATTCTTCAAGCTGGCGCCCCAGCCTGGCCAGTTTAATGACTAAAGCAAGTAAAAGATAAAAGATGTGTATATATATCTTTTTACGTTTTACTTGTTTCAGTCATGAGGCCATGCTGGGGCACCACCTCAAAGAATTTTTAGTTGAGTGAATCAACCCCAATACTTTTTTTTTTAAACCTGGTACTTATTCTGAAGGTCTCTTTTGCCGAACCACTAAGCTATGGGTGATGTAAACACACCAACATGATTCTCAAACAGTGTAGTGGGTGACAAACACAGACACAAACACACACATACATACATACATATATATGACAGGCTTTCTTCAGTTTCCACCTACCAAATCTACTCACAAGTCTTAGTTGGCCCAAGGCTATAGCAGAACACATCTGTGATAGTGCCACACACTGGGATTGAACCTGAGACCGTGTGGGTGGGGAGCAAATTTCTTACCACACAGCTATGCCTGCATCTATATATATATATATAAACACATATATATATATATGTATAAACATATCTATATATATATATATATATATATATATAT
>NC_068991.1:8891000-8899453 GCF_001194135.2 Octopus bimaculoides | reverse complement strand
TATATATATATATATATATATATATATATATATATATATATATGCATACATACATACACATGCATATATATACATACATGCATACATACACATGCATATATATGCATACATGCATGCATACATACATACATATACATGCATACATATACATACATATATAGATACATGCATACATACATATACATGTAAATATATACAGACATACATATTTGAGTGTGTGTGAACGTAAGTAAATGGTGCATGCATTTACTCAAAGTTGTACAAGACTTAGTGAATGGTTCGTTAGTGTTGTATGTATATATGTCTGTGAAAAAAATGTGAGACATAAGAAGCATGGATATACGTGAGAATTTAATGCATTTGTGACTGGGATGAAACAACTCCTGGACTAAGTATGAATCAACACAAAAAGAACAATGACAGTGAAAAGTGAGTAAATATCTTAATGTGTTTATACGAAGAACTAAAAGAGAAGCAGGTGTTCAACAATGGAGCCAGTAATTTCATGTGAATATTACAGATGATATGAGCAACAATGAGGGGTCTGTATATGGTAGATCTACTTACTAGAAATAACTGCCAGTGTCTCCCTCTAAATCACACTTTACCGTCGTAATAAAGCAAGGGCGTATTGGATAATGTACTCTGAGATGTACTTTGTTTGAAGAAAAATGGTGAGATGGTCAAGGATGGAATGTCTTTTATCATATAGTGCGGGGATGGCTGTGTGGTTAAGAAGCTTACTTTACATCCATGTCGTTTTGGGTTCTACTATAGCTTTGGGCTAACCACCCCCTTGTGAGTGAATATGGTAAATGAAAACTGTTGAAGCCCATCGTGTGTATGTTGTGTTTGATACCAAATGCTGGTTTGTTTACTTCCCCATGACTTAGCGTTCAAGATACATCTATACAATACCAGACTTACAAAAGTATAAGTACTGGAGCATACTTTGTTCTACTAGACCCTTCAAGGCAGTGCCCCAGAATGGCCACAGTTTGAGGACCGAAATAATGTAAAAAATACTAATAATAGACAATGGGAGGGTCGTCCAATTGACTGACAACAGAACTGATCTTGCACCCAGTCTCCCCACCAGAAAAAAAAATTCTATCAATATTATGATTATATAAGATATTTTGCAGGGCCTACATTTTAAGCATACCAAAGATTATATCATCATTATCGTTTAGTGTCCATTTTCCATGATGACAGTGGATGGTCCATTTCCATGATGGGGTGAACGGGTTTGACAAGAGCTGGCCTGAGAGCTACATCAGCCTTCATTGCTTTGGCATCATCATCATCATCATCGTTTAACATCCGCTTTCCATGCTAGCATGGGTTGGATGATTTGACTGAGGACAGGTGAAACCAGATGGCTACACCAGGCTCCAATCTGATTTGGCAGAGTTTCTACAGCTGGATGCCCTTCCTAACACCAACCACTCCGAGAGTGTAGTGGGTGCTTTTATGTGCCACCGGCACGAAGGCCAGTCAGGCGGTACTGGCATGGATAAATAAAGTATGCATGTATATATATACACTCACTTTTATCCAACTTTCCACTAATAAAAGAATTGAAAACTACAGTTGATATAGAGCTTTGTTATATTTGTTAAGTGTGTATAAACCCTGTGTGCACAAGCTTGTATATATGTATAGACTATGTAAATGATTTTAAAATTCATAGGAAAGTTGGTGATGTAAAAAAAAATGCAGAGATCGAGTTTCATGAATTAAATTAAATTGAACAGATATATAAGATATATAGATTTGCAGTTAGATACGCAGGTAAACATATGCACATAAATATACAGATAGAGAGACAAGCAGGTAGAAAGAAAGACAATTTATGCAGATTTGTAAGCAAACAGATACACATAAACAGAACAGAGACTGACAAAGACAAGGAAACGGGTTTCGACAAAAACCATCCCACATGTCTTCTAACAAGAAACAAAAGATAAGGACTTTTAATATAATTACAAAGCTATGCATTTGTGGTGGTGGTAGATGGACGAATGAAGGCGCATTAAAACCGACTCCGTTGATGTTTCACCTCGTAACAGAAGGATGAAATAGGACACTGTGATGCAATAAAGGTCTCGTGCTTTAATCTTGATTTTGAGAAGTCTATATAGGTCAGTAACTGTAGTGTATATCAGTTTGTACTATAATAATAATCAGCTACCTATTATTACAATACAGTTAAGTCAATAATACCGTAACTGCTTTGATTTAAACAGTATACACCAATACATTGTAATTTATAAGAATTGAAAACCGAGAATAAAGAGACGCAATCGCTTAACCTGTGAGAAATAGGCATCCAAAACTCCCTCAAATCACACACTACGATATAATGTAGAACGAGATACAATGTCTGGGGGGGTTGGTCGTGAATATAAATAAATAAATGAAAATTAGGGGATGGTGTTGGGTCTATTTGATGTGAAGTTAGGTCGATTGGTGGTTAAAAAACACGACACTGAAATACTTAAAATGCAATTAGCATGTGGGTAGGTATGGGTATTTGAATGTTATAAATTGGTCATGTGAATTGTATAGAGGAAGTTGTTTGTTTATTCTTGTTCGTGTTGCTGTTGTTTAGGCTAACAAGCCTTGATTTCAGACATAGTTATTATTTAGGGCAGGGATGGGCAACTTTTCGTCAACTGGGGGCCACATCGTACCATTTCTAAGCGGAAGAGGGCCACATAATAAAACACATATGCATGAAATATAAGTGGTCCACTTTACACTGAATTTTTTTTGCATTTCTTCTTAATTTTATTTGTCTTAGTATGAAAGTTTACATTAAGCTGACATCTCTTTCATTGTTTCCTAATGATAATAATGATGATTACTTGTGTAAATAAATTAATTATAGTTTAGAATATTGAGGTTAAAAAAAAAATTCATTAATATTTTATTAAAGAACAAATCTCATTATCTGTATCAACGAGATTTTTGCGCATTCACATTCTTTACCATATTTTCAATATTAGACAGAATTTGAGATGTCGTTACTCTTAGGTTATGCTGTAAATTAGTAACCAGGAAACTCGTCGAGGGCCGCATGCGGCCCGGACGTTGGCCATGCATGATTTGGGCAACATTACCTAATGTGTCCTTCCTGTTTAAGACGGTAGCGTATGACTGAGTGAAGTGTAGTTAATATTTCTAGCAGATCGACTGACCACTTTAGAATCGCTAGTTCGATTGTGTCTGCCCTATATTTATTCACAGATAAAATTTATAATATCCGGAGGTTAAAAACCAAGCCTACTATGCTACGGTAATTATGGTGCTCTCTCTCGCTCTCTGTATATATATATATATATATATATATATATATATATATAATAAGGGGGTTTAGTTCACTGGTGATCTAAACGAATAGGTACCCACACAGATACATAGATAGATAGATATAGAAGCAAATAGACAAATAAAGATAGATAGATAGATAGATAGATAGATAGATAGGATAGAGTGAAAGAAAATGTATTATATGGGGGTCAAAGTTCGCATGTAGGAGGAACATTTCACCCTCAACTGTTTTTCAGTTAATTTATGTCAAGTGTCAAGGCAAGCCACTCTATCGTATTCACCTTAGTCTTCGAAGGAACGAAATCATAAACCTACTCCTACACATATATATATATATATATATATATATAAAGAAGAGACTAAAAGAGGAACTGTTAAATCAGCAGAGAAATAATTATATCTTTACATGTTAATAACAGTAGCAGGAACCAAGGTTGACAAAGTATTACGAGAATATATAAATTCTAAAATACTTAAGTATACATAATTATAAATATTATTAATCACTTACCAACATAACAACACCCCAAACACTGATTACGATGCCACAAATTGACAATTTAGGGCCGCAAACCGGACAGGAAAACATGGTTAATGAGATTACGGATCAGACTACGAAGAATATTCCCAACCTTATGTTACTGTCATGTGACTAGGCATGTGACCAAACATAACCGAACACCGGAAGTGACTACTATAATCACGTGACTAAAACCCAACTTTTATATTTTACAATGCTTCTAAGCAAAGTTTCATAGAGACTCTGAATTTTTAAACTAAAGAATATACACATTTATATTTGTTATTCAAGAAGAATGATGTTCGTAAAATTTGATATTTTAAATGTTTGAAATATTTCCTAAATTTGGTTTATGAAATCAGGAAGATGAAACCGAGCTTGTGATTCTAAGGTAAATAACTCTTATGAAAGGAGTTACCTACCTTGAATTATTAAAATGTAATAATTATATTTATATATTTATTCTTTTCTTCTCTAGGCACAAGTACGCAACTGATTATTGATTTATCGACCCTGAAAGGATGGAAGACAAAGTCGATCTCGACTGAATTTGAACTGAGAACATACCGACTGGTGAAATACCGCTAAGTATTTCGCCCGGCGTGCTTTAACGTTTCTGCCAGCTCTTTACATTTATTGTACCGTAAATTATGTATCGAGTTATCGATGTCTTCGTCGTGACTTTAAACTGCATCCAGATGTAGGACCCGGATCTTTCTAGGACCCTGGTTCAGGACTCCCAATGTCTTGAGGAGTGTGAAACCAAGTTGCTATTTTTCTACTCTGATCCGGTGTAGTAGCACTTCTCATGGGGCATATATATATATATATATATATATATATATATATATATATATATATTATATATATATATTATATATATATATTATATATATATATATACATATATATATATGTATGTATGTATGTATGTAATATACGCATGACCGTGTGATAAGAAGCTTGCTTCAGTCACATTGTTCGGGGTTCAATCCCACTGCGTAGTACCTTGAGTAAGTGTCTTCTACTCTAGCCTCGGGCCGACCAAAAGATTTAGTCGATGAAATGAAGGAGCCTAGTCGAAGTCACTCGACTTGCTAAAAATAGCAGACAAATCTCCCTCAAATCGCTGACAGTGAAAACAGACATTGGATAATATAGTCCTAGATATACTATGCTCGAAAACAAAAATACTAGAACATCATTTATTGTGTGATTAATTATTCAGACCTACTAGAAATAGCAGAGAAATCTCACTCAAATTGCATCTTGCTCTCAATGAAAGATATATTGGATTACTAGAACGTCTTTTGTTGTAGATATCATTGATTATTCAAACATACTTGAAATTAGAAACAAATCTCCCTCAAATCGCACCCATATCGTCAATGAAAGCATACAATGGATTATGAAATCCTAGATATACTATATCCGAAAAACAAAAACAGATTTGCTAGAATTTCATTTATTGTAAATGTAACTGATTATTCAGACTTGGGATTAAACAATAACTGAAACAAATATTTAGTTTGTTCTGACTTAAATTCCACTGAGGTGAATATAGCTCATAACTTTTCAGTCGTCTTAGAAGTGCTGGTGGGGGGCGGTCGTCCATAAGATAAGCATTATAATACAGTGTTCAATTCAATCAACTTACCTCTTCTGTTATGAGAAGTTGAAAAACTTGATTAATCATTTGCTTTCCCAAAGCATTTTCATAAGTTTGTACTAAACGTCCGTGTTTATTTTCAGACTTTTCGTTGGCCCTTGTTTCACACATTCTGAGTAGCATAAACCTTTCTTTTCATAAGTTCCAAGTTACTCCAAATTACTTTGGTGGTCGAGAAAAACTGGAAATGTGTATCATATATGATGTATGGACACCAGTATCACATGTTATACTCAGGACATGCAGAGGATTAGTTTTATTGCTCTCTGTATCGAGGAAAACCCTTGTCAGAGTCGACTTTACCTTTTATTTATTTGGGAACTATCGAATATTTCTTTTATCTTCTCTTTTACAGCAGCCATGCTGGGACACCATCTTGAAGAGTTTTAGCCGAAACAAATCGGTTTTTATTGCTTTTTTTAAAGTTTGGTATTCATTGTATCGTTTTCTTTTGTCGCAAACAAACCAACCTTAGTTACCAAACGGCGAGGAGCAAGAACAAACACAAACACAAATATACACTCGCACGCGCGCGCACACATACGTACATACATACATACATACATACACACATACGAGACAACCTCTCTGGGATGTTGTTTATATTTTCTATAAACCCCTTGTCATTCATTTTAAGGAAGTCTGATGGATGTCTCATACATACATACATACATACATACATACATACATACTGTGTTGTCGATGTTGTAATTCCAATGAAGGAGCCTTGGATCTAGGTTAGAAACCGGTTCTTTCTCTATTGGCAAGAAATCTTGAAAGAAATCTTGAATAATGACATACATACATACATACATACATACATACTTACATACATACATATATCTTTGCACACATACACATATGCATACATGTTACGGAAGAAGAGGCTGTGCTCAAGGCTGACCCTCTGAGACCGATGAGATTGATACCGTTAACATTGATTGCAAGTCAATGACTGAATGGGTAAACTTACATGGAGAGGGGATTCCGGATGGCGGATGTTGCAGAAAAGAAGGGTTATATGAAGCAATCAGCAAAGGCCATCGATGAGAAGGAAACACAGTTATACACCAATCATAAATTCCTTGCCTCAGACTAAAACAATCCGATACTGTCATCGATCACATCTTGTCGATTATCTATGTAACTGCGAGACGATTTAAACACACTCGTCATTGTTTAGAATTTCGATTGAAATAAGAAACAAACAAATAAACAAAAGAAGTCAGAATTTCGTCAGCAGCTGCAGCAGTTGGTTTGTTCAGAATTGATTCCTACTCAAAATTTCCACTGAGGACATATTTTAAGATATTTTTCTTTTATATTGGTAACGAAGTCATCTGTAAAAATATCGTTTCGACATTTTCTATTTTATCTCAAAAGATACTAACGACATTGACCTATCACGTCATAAACAAAACCTAAAAATAGTTTCATAAGACGCCTGTACAATTCAAACATGGCAGGCGTATATTTGTAGACTAATTGAAACATTAGTATACAAACAAACATGGAGATATTTCCAAAATCAAATATTCATCTGTAGACCAATGAAGTCTAGATTTTCTACTCTGCGGAAATCTTAAATGGTAACGTACTGCTTTTTTTTCTCTCTCAAGAAAAGAAAGCTGTTACGTACATTCTTCGAACCCCGAAGTCTAAGATTAACTGCTTAACTTTCGTAGTATGAGGACATTGGGTGTATCATCATCTCAGTACCAACCAATTATATCGAAGCAAAACAGAAAATATGAGAAACCTTTAGCGCAGTTACACAAAGAGATTCTTACAAGTTTTAATATCCACAGCCCTGATGCTAAGCGTTTATCTCAACATTTCGACACAACTAAAGGTAAGACAAAAAAGCAGTCTAGTTTAAATGATAAATACACACAGAAAGCATGCGCGGAAAAAGTGAATAATGCAGCCGATAGAAGCAGACGACAAAACGGTGACATAAAAGGGATATGGAATGTGAGTCGGGATAGTGCTGTGTATGATGATAAATACACAGAGAAAGCAGGTACGGAAAAAGTGAAAAATGCAGCTGATAAAGGTAGACGCCAACAAGGAAGGGGTGACATAAAAGATAAGCGTAATGTAATTTGGACAAATAAATATGATACAGAACCTTCGACTATTCTTCAAAGATTATTGCAAACAAAGACATTGGCTGAGAAATATTTCAGCTCACAGAAACAACAATATTCCAAAACCAGAGCTGTTCAGAAACTTCTAGAAATTTTCTCAGAAAATCAACAACCGCCGTTGACCAAAACATCACAACCGCATATCAGAAACTATCAGAGAGTTCCTGCGGTTCTAACACCTCTTTTCCTATATCTAATGGTTTGCAAGATATATCTAGATGAGAAAGTATCCGTTGGTATGGGAGACCGTAATACAATGCTGTTATATGACAAAATACAATACAGTTTGGAAGTTTTGACATCAAAAGGTTCCGAAGAATTGGTCTCAAGTCCAAACGCGCGAATGACATTTGCCAAGTTAAAAGAGAAACTTAATCATTTAGATGACAACTTCAAAATGACTTTGAAGACCGAACGAGAATCTTACTATCAGCTAGATCTGTCCTATACTTCAAGCGTCTACCGAAGAATTTATCTAAACCGATCAACAAACTGAGTAATATCGATACATAGATCATTTTTTGGCTAGTATTTTTTACAAACCTTTTGTAAATATTCCTACATATTCATCGAAACCGATCAGTAAGAAATTTTTCAGCAATACAAATTATGTCGATTTATTCGTAATTTTCATTTATTTTCTTATTTTCTGTCTGAGTGTTTGCGCATGTGTGTGTGTGTGTGTGTGTGGCATATGGTATGTGTGTGTGTATGTGGCCTATGGTATGTGTGTGTGTGTGTGTGTGTGTGTAGTGGCTGTGTAGTAAGAAGTTTGTTA
>NC_068991.1:8888627-8890620 GCF_001194135.2 Octopus bimaculoides | reverse complement strand
TGTTGCCCCAGCATGACCACAGTCTAATGACTGAAACAAGTAAAAGAGTAAAACATAAACGATAATATATATTGTTGTTATTATTTTTGGTGAAAAAAATATATTTAACATATATATATATATATATATGTATATATAATTCATCCCAAAAACAAAACGACGAAAAAACAACAACAAAAGAACAACAACGCGAGCACGTGGTACAAGCAAAGTATTAGCAGACGCTCATGGAAGGAAAGAATGGTAGTTTTACGTTTCGAGCAAAGTTCTTCTTCAGAAACAGGAGACAGAGGAAAGTCCAAGAGAAAAAGAAGACAGAAGGGAAAAATGCATTCTTAAAGTCAATCCATGCCATAGACATGTTTGTATGATGTATTTTACAGTGCTTCAAAACTGTTTTATCGATGACCAGGTGATCCTTGGTACCCTGAGAACTCTTCCTACTTCCTTGTTGTTCCCTTGGTAGTATTTCTTCCTGTGCCAGGGAAGTATATGTCTTTGCCGCACATTTTCCAGTGCATATCTTCTGGATTATGTTTAGGCATGCTATGGGACGGTAGTTTCCCACAATATGGCCCTTTCTATTATCTTTCATTATAAGTGTTGTCCTCCCAATCACCATCCACGTGGGGACTGTACCTTTCTGGACACAGTCATTCAATTGGGCTGCTAGTCTTTCATGCACAGCGTGGCATCTCTTCAGCCAAAAGCCATGCTTGGCGGTATTTCGTCTACCTCTACGTTCTGAGTTTAAATTCCGCCGAGATTGACTTTGCCTTTCATCCTTTCGGGGTCGATAAATTAAGTACTAGTTGAGTACTGGGGTTAATGTAATCGACTTATCCTCTCTCCCAAAATGGTTGCTCTTGCGGCGAAATTTGAAACCATTATTATTATTATTATTATCATTATTATTATTATTATTATTGAGTGAGAGAGCAGTGCATGCCATCAAAGTGACACTGGGGTAAAATATACGAAGCCCAGTATACCCATCATGACTACCCGTCTGATAAGGGTACACCAGGCACATGCATCACAACCATATGTGCGCGACATGGTGATCTCATATCAAGATAAACAGCGCATGACCTCGCAGGTGGGGCCCAGTTAGAATTTTCTTCAGATCGAGTAGCCCATACCGCTCAAAAGGTCCCTAAATAAGATTTGTTTAAGGATGTTGAACAAAACACCCAAATTTCCAAAGGTGAATTATTCATACCCCAAAGAATTCCTCTCAGCACATGGCTATGATGCTCCCCCACTACTTCTGCTCGTGATCAGAGATGCACATATCGTCAGCCACTAAGGGACAGACTCAAGTGGTTAAGGTCAAACAACTGACAAGCAAATCTGTGGTATTGAGCAGAATATTTGCTGTAGGCCATCTTTTATACCAAGACAAAACAATGTACATGATAACACTTCCAATCAGTTAAGATCAGAAGCCATGAAAGCCACTGCCTGGTACTATCATTATTATTATTATTGTTGTTGTTGTTGTTGCTGTTGTTGTTGTTGTTGTTGTTGTTGTTGTTGTTGTTGTTGTTGTTGTTGTTGTTGTTGTTGTTGTTGTTATTATTATTATTATTATTATTATTATTATTATTATTATTATTATTATTATTATTATTTTGTTCGTCTATCGACACGTATTGCACATCGCTCCTGTAAGTTTGTTATTATTTCTATTGTAACACAAAGTTGTATATTGGACATTTTTTAACATTTTATAGATTAAGTATCCAGGACATTAGGGAGCTGGTTAGTTTTCTCCATCTGTAGCCCTTTTGGGTTAAATTGGGGTTCGTTTAGCAAAAATGCCACTCAATTTTTGTTTAGAAAAAGACAGCTGGCGTTCGAAGATTATTCGTCCGCTGAAACGAATAGCCATCTATCCATAGAACAGCCAAATTGTAAACATCAGAGACAGCAGCAGCAGCAGCAGCAGCAGCAACAACAACAACAACAACAACAACAACAACAACAACAA
>NC_068991.1:8886561-8888617 GCF_001194135.2 Octopus bimaculoides | reverse complement strand
ACAACAACAACAACAACAACAACAACAACAACAACAACAACAACAACAACAACAACAACAACAACAACAACAACAACAACAACATAGCACTTGAGATATATGAAGCTACCTTACCGATGCTAACAATTTCAACACCGACATCACCATTACAGGAACAACAAGAAAACAATGATAGCAAAAAATAACAACAACACTAGCGAGAACACAGCCACCTCCACCACCACCACCTCCACTACCACCGCCACCACTACCACCGCCACCACTACCACCGCCACCACCTAGCAGAAACATTAATACAGTGGACACTGACCGTTCTTATTTCTAAACAAAATGGGAACGGTTAGTTTTGTGCAAACAAGTGTGGTGTCGACTGGAAAAAGTTGATGTGTCTGATAAAAAAAACGTTGACACCAAAGCGCACTTGACAAAGAATGGCAGAATAATATTTCCAAACGCACAAAAGGAAATACGAGAATATACTAGGAAAAAAAAACTATTATCAACAAGTGTATTTCATCAAAATTTAGGAGAGTGGAGCGAATGACGCAAGCCTAGATCGAAAAATGCTTAAGACCAGTCTGGGGAATAAAAACTTACGTCACCCGTAGGAGTCGTTCTGGCACAGTTGAGGTGAGATTCTTAACTGAAGAATTAGTCAAAGAGAGTGCAACAACAACCCTCAACAGTGAAGAATTGTGGCTAATTCCGACATACCTCGATCGAAGGGTTGGTTAAAATAAAGGTGGGAAAGGAAGATCGATCAGGTACTGTAATAGAATTATTGATACAGACCGACCAGAAGAGGATCGAAGCTATCCCTGATCTGATCAACCTCCCTAATGGTACACAGCTATTCGTAACAGTCGAGGGCAGAAAACCGAGATGCTATATTTATGGCGAGACAAACCACTGAAAAGCTTTCTGCTCCATGCAAAAGAAAAGGAAAACTGGTACTGCAGACACAGTAACATCAACATCAAAAGTAACAGTAGCAGCACCAACAAAGCCACCAACAGCATCAATGCCAAGCATCCAAAACAACAACGTAAACAGAAGGAACAGTTGGAGAGATCCATTAAACATCACCATGTTCGGATTGTGTGAGATTAACAATTAGAAGGGAGATGAACAGTTCGAAGTGGGAACCGCGCAATTCTGCTCTGATGTATTTCCTGAATGTGCCAGTGTGGACATGAACAAACCGTATCGGGTCATCTAGATCGTATCTAGATAGAATAGTCTGAAGGCCAGTAGAGTGGATAGCATAAGTTGTCCACTGTTTAAAACCGTCTTCTATACAGACGACAAATTTGTGATCTGCACGGTTCACCCAGACAGGCTTCGTAAGCAGGGACCCGGCTGCTGGAAACTGAACTCATCACACTCGGGATGCCAAGCTTACAGAGATCGGATTAGAGAATTAATTAAGCGGGCGTTGATGGAGTCAATCGTCAACAACAAATGGTGGTTTGCTCTGAAAAGAGAAATCAGAGTAGAATCCGTTAAGTTTAGCAAAAGGCATTAGCGATAGAAAAAGAATAGAGCGAAACTATGAAACTTATGAGACGCTTTGGAAAGGCATTGCAACTAACATGCTCGCTGCGAGATTGGCGCTAGACCAATTCTTCAACGCTGAGTAAGAAGGATACATTGTCAGAGCTATCGATTAGGATGGTTTGCCCTACGAGCTTTATTTTTATATGGCAGACTTGTTTTTACCGCAAATGGCAGCAAAACGGAAGAATTCCTAGTTCTGTGAGTCGAGGAGTGGTGAAACTGTTAAGAAAGGATCCAAACAAGGAGGATCAACTAAAAAAAAAATTAAGGTCCATAACGCTACTGAATGGAGATTTCAAAATTTTAGCAAAGATGTTTGAGAAGCGTTTCGCGCTTGTCGTCGAAGAACTGATTGGTGATGTGCAAACATGCACCCCGACCCCACCCAAACGGGTCTATTCACTACAACTTCCACCTTTTACCCTCACCTGGGCAAAGAAGCTGGCAAGGGCGGATCCCTGATAATAATAATAATAATAATAATAATAATAATAATAAT
>NC_068991.1:8885030-8885788 GCF_001194135.2 Octopus bimaculoides | reverse complement strand
TTATATACGTACACATGCATACATATACATATGCGTATGCATAGATAGACAGATAGATAGATAGATAGATAGATAGATAGATAGGTAGATAGATAGGTAGATAGATAGGTAGGTAGATAGATAGATAGATAGATAGATAGATAGATAGATAGATAGATAGATAGATAGGTGATACCGTTGCAATAGGAAACACAACCAGCTGACAATCAAACATTTTGTTCTGGTGGTGGGGTGGAGCAGGAGGGCTATAAATATTCTTTTACATAATAAACTGTCTTTTTTTTGTGCATGTATGTGGGTCATTAGGATTTCATTTCATCGACAGGGTTTTCGCATAAGGCCCGACTGCAGCGGGGGTAATGAAGGTGGAGAGGATGGCCATCGTAGGGTCAGGGATTTTTACAGTGGTGGTAGTGGTGGTGCTGCAATTTGTAGGGGTCGCGGTTGTGATAATCGTATTGGTTGTCCCAAGTAAGTGTGGTTTTCATGACGGTGGCGTTAGTGGTTTTAGTGGCAGCGGTGAGTAGTGGTAGTGGTGGTGATTGTGATTGTGGCGATTGTAGCGTTGACTGTTGCCTGTGGTGATGATAGTAGTCGTGTGTGTGTATGTATATATGTCTGTATGAATGTGTGTGTATATGTGTGTGTGTGTGTATATATATATTTGTATATATATATACATATATAAATATATATATATATATATGTATATATATATATATATATATATATATATATATATATATATATATATATAT
>NC_068991.1:8877531-8883863 GCF_001194135.2 Octopus bimaculoides | reverse complement strand
TATATATACGACGGGCTTCTTTCAGTTTCCGTCAACCAAACCCACTTATAAGGCTTTGGTCGGCTACAGGCAATATTAGAAGACACTCTGCCCAAGGTGCCACGCAGTGGGACTGAACCCAGACCCATGTGGTTGGGAAGCAAACTTCTTATCTCACAGCCAGGCCTACGCCTATAATAAAAATTTTAAAACATCAAACTAACATGCAAGTGGCTGAGCACTCCACAGAAACGCGTAACCTCGACATAGTTCTTCAATGAGATTCAGTTTGACACATCGAATGTGACACGGCTGACCCATTGAGCGACAGGTACAACTCAACTTTCCCTGGCTGAGTGGGCTGGAGCCACGTGAAATAAAGTGTCTCGCTCAAGGACAAAACGCGCTGTTCGGGAATCAAAATCACGACCATCCGATCTTGGGCTGAATACTCTCAGGGTGGTAGACTTCTTGGGTTTAAAAAGAATGTTTGATCTTTCAGTTATGCATAAGTTACGTAACTGAAAGATCGTATATTAAGATCCTTTACATATGGCATGAATTTCTCCACGATTCTCCACTTGATTGAACGTGGTGTGGAGTTGCTCTTCAAACTCTATACGTAGCTAGCCAACTTTGTGGCATTACTCTTGTCGATGTGTCGGAAAGAATATAAATGATTTGCATAACGTGTTTTGAAATCGCCCACAGATAACCCGATGTAATTCACATTGGGTTTGAAAACCAATAAAATAATTACCAGCAGATTAAGCTGAATGTACATCATTTCTTTCTAAGAATGTGTGAATGAAGACAACAGTTTAGGCAACCGCTAACCATTAAGCTACGTGTCTTCACTTGTAGACAATACCATTATTGCTGTTTCTTTGTAGAGTCGTTAGAGCATCGAGGGGAAATGCATTGCGTTTTTTAGTTATGAGTTTTTACATTCTGAGTTCTAATGCCGCCGAGATCAACTTTCATCCCACCGCAATAGATAAACTAAAGTACTTGCCAAGTACTGGATTCGATGGTGTCGATTAACGTCCCCACTTAAAACTGCTTGTCAAGTGCCTAAATTAGAACCCATGGTCTTTACTTTCATTACTGTTTAGTTCCGGATCAGCCCTAATCAAGTTGATATATGAAACTGCGTAATAAAATTTTTATTTCATTCTATTTGTTTATTTATTTATTTATTTATTTAGTCTTTGGTCAGTGAGTATTATTTCCTATTTGCTTCTATCTAGAAATCAAAGGAAATGTCTGCTATTCCTTTCAAGCTCTGCTTTAGTTACCTTGACATCAGTCTTTTGAAACTGGCCTATTTTCCATTACATTTTCAGACAGATTTAGTGCTGAGTTGCTGAAGCAGAATTTTCTAGAACTTTCTAGGGAATTTCAGGAACTTTTGAGAAGTTTCTAAAAGTTTTAAGAATGCCTAGAACGTTCTGGCAACATAGATGGCAGTATAAATACAAGGATTGTAAACTCAACAGTTCAGTTTACTTTTGGATGTCTAAGTGGAGACAAGTCGTCGTTAAAAGCTGCATTCGTCACAGATGGCATCAAGTGGTTGTAAGCATCCGGCAGATGCACTTTGCTATGTTTATGGAGAATTCATCAAGTCAAGAGCGAAAAAGTACTCTCTAGCAGCTCATCCGGGAGCCTCAATGCCCTGCTGCTTCAGAATGGGAAATGTATCCATCTCTGGCTCACTCCGTGCAGCAACGTCAAGATCTTGCTAGACGCCAGGAAATATGAAAAGAGCGGTTGGGAATTTATATGCATCAGACAGGGAAACTACTAGTCTTCTCGATCAAAGAGGACGACGGAGCCATCTTGTCGATGGACTTGTTTGATATTTAGACTAGTTCTACATGCGACACAAACAGCCTCACATAACTTCATATGATAATTAATAAAGACAACAACAAAAAATATCAAATGTTTTATTTGTACATTTCTACAGTCCCAGTGGTGATAGAGGTAGAAAAACAGAACAAAAAATAGTCTTGGTATATAATTCTCTGCTGTGGCATTATTTTGTAGGATACAGTTATTTATATTATCATCAAAATCAAACACTTGACTATTTATTGAAAAAAAAACAGACGTAGAGGCACTTCAGCTATTATTTTTCACATACACAATGTGTTTGTGAATTTTCACACACATACGCATGGGTGTCTTTTACATACACATATTGTTGTTGGCACTCCATCGCTTACGACGTCGAGGGTTCCAGTTGATCCGATCAACGGAACAGCCTGCTCGTGAAATTAACGTGCAAGTGGCTGAGCACTCCACAGACACGTGTACCCTTAACGTAGTTCTCGGGGATATTCAGCGTGACACAGTGTGACAAGGCTGACCCTTTGAGTTACAGGTACATCAGAAACAGGAAGTAAGAGTGAGAGAAAGTTGTGGTGGAAGAGTACAGCAGGGTTCGCCACCATCCCCTGCCGGAGCCTCGTGGAACTTTAGGTGTTTTCGCTCAATAAACACTCACAACGCCTGGTCTGGGAATCGAAACTGCGATCCTATGACAACGATTCCGCTGCCCTGACCACTGGGCCATTGCGCCTCCACACACACACACACACACACACACACACACACATAATCTGTACCTTAATTCACTTAAGTAGAAACTTTACAATTATGCAAGCAACATATTAACTTGTACTTTATATACGCAATTTGTAACTTTGTACAGTCAAATACTTAATTTGCATATCTATATACACAAACATGTAATCTTAAATTTTATAAACGCAAACATAATTTGTATCTTTATACGCACAAACACAAGTAATTTGTACTTTTCTATACATCAAATACATATAATTCGTACCTTTATATACACAAATACATATAACTGTATGCTTATATACACAAATACATGTAAATTGTCCCTTTATATACACATGTTTGATGAGAGCCAATGCGCAAAACTAAATCCTGGAGTCAGTCTGTATTTTCTGCCGATTAAGAATGATAATAATCCTTTCTACTATAGGCACAAAAACCGGATTGGGGTGGACGTGGGGTTAAGTCGATTACATTGACCCCAGTACTCAACTGGTACTTAATTTATCGACCACGAAAGGATGAAAGACAAAGTCGACATCGGCGGAATTTGAACTCAGAACGTAGCGACGAGCGAAATATCGCTAAGCATTTTCACCTGGCGTGCTTAACGATTCTGCCATCCCGCCGCCTTAATTAATAATAATGATAATAATAATAATAATAATAATAATAATAATAATAATGGTTTCAAATTTTTCCACAAGGGCAGCCATTTGGGGTGGTGGGGATGAATCGATTACATCAACCCCAGGGTTTGACTGGTACTTAATTTATCGACCCCAATGGATGAAATGCAAAGTCGACCTCGGCAGAATTTGAACTCAGAACGTAAGTAGCTTGCTTACCAACCACATGGTTCCTGGTTCATTCCCACTGCGTGGCACCTTGGGCAAGTGTCTTCTACTATAGTCTCAGGCTGACCAAAGCCTTGTGAGTGGATTTGGTAGACAGAAATTGAAAGAAGTCCGTCGTATATATGTATATATATATATATGTATGTGTGTGTATATGTTTGTGTCTGTGTCCCCCCAACATCGCTTGACAACCGATGCTGGTGTGTTTACGTCCCCGTAACTTAGCGGTTCGGCTAAATAGACCGATAGAATAAGTACTAGGCTTACAAAGAATGAGTCATGGGGTAGATTTGCTCCACCAAAGGCGGTACTCCAGCATGGCCGCAGTCAAATGACTGAAACAAGTAAAAGAGTAAAGCGTTTCGCCCGGCGTGCTTAACGATTCTGCCAACTCATTGTTAAACATAAACTTGTCTATAAACTGTAATTAAAACGAGAGAAAAAAAATGAAGAAGAAATTGAAATTTGTCGATCATTTATCGAAATTCTATATAAAATATAAAAAATTTATTTGTTATTGAATCGGATCCAGACTTTTAGTTTGTTTTCGATAGAATTTCTCCTATTAAAAGGTGAAATTTTAAATTTTAAATTTTATTTCAATTTCATCAAGTTTAGATCCTGAACAAAAAGTAAAATTAAAAAATACAATTTGAACCCGAATGTTCTCTCTCTCTTTATACACACACACACATATTTGAAGATATATATATGGAGATTGTCTTCGTGTTTGTCTTTTACCGTATGGCACCGTGTAATGGTTGGTTACGTTCCACGTAACTTCCTTCAATAAAAAGAAACCGATAGAATAAGTACTTGACTTAAAATTTACCGTAATAATACACGTGACTGGGCAATGTTTCGGTATTAATAAATGACGTCAGTCATGAGTGTGTGTGCGTGTGCAAGTGTGTGTTTGAGAGTTCAGCTCTGTCGAGCAGATGAGACACAATGTCGTTCGTGATGTCAAAGACTTTTACCGAAAGATTGCCCATGGATGGATTGTTAAAGAGTGGGTCAGACGACAGAACAAAACATTAATGGACAACAGCAAAATATATTTGCTGTATGTCAAGAAACCATAGTAATTAACAGGTCTTCTCGGGGCAAAATGAAAGAAAAAAAAAAGGCTGGTTTGACAAAGAAACTTATTTCTGGCAACAGAAAGAAAACAAATCCCGATAATTTACTTGTTTAAGGTAACAGAGAAATATCTGTTTTGTTGGGAGATGGTTGCCATCCTAGTGGGGGAAAAAATAACGATAAACGTCTCAAAGACCTAATAAAGACCAATGGTTTGTACTGGTTTCATGACAAAGTGGGCAAAAGGTCAATCTCTCCACAAACAGGGCAGCAGCATAATGCAGAGAGCAAGGAACATTCTCAGACGATCTCAGTGCCTACTGTATTTGAGGGCATATAAGACGCACTTTTTCAGAAGAAAAGAAAACACCGTGGATCTTGTAGCTGAAAATGAGCCTCTATTACATGCTTTAATGTACATTTCCTTTTCTTTTTCCTGAATATGCTCTGCTGAAATTAGAGTGCTTCTAATATACCCATGCGTCTTTCTTTAACCCTTAAAACGGCGGACATCATCAATTGATGTTCCATAAGAGAACAAGAGACATTACCAACTGATGTACATTCTTACAATGCGGGTGTCTCAAATGAATTTATGCTCATGCCGGATGCAAAGGAAAGTGAATATTTTACGGCACTTTTCGATAATAGATTGTAAATTTTATTGTGCGAGAGACCAACAATTATTATAGTTTTAAGTGAAAATAAACACAAAAACTCCTCATAACAAAAATAATTTTTTTTTTTTCCATGTTTGGCATCCCCACTCATGCAAACCTTTCCTGCCGTTTAAGGGCTAATGCCATCAAATACGGTGATTATCAACAGCTTGGTCAGCTGAGGCGAAGCAGAATTACGTGACCTCTAAGCAAGAGACATAATGAAATGCTTGTTCTGAATTCGAAGTTCAAAATTTGTGATGGCTGTCAATCCGGTCTCATATATTCGGCCATTTTTTTTTTTTTACACTCGCCATTCTGTCATGTCTGTTGAGAGTTATTCAGCAAAAAATGTAACATGTGCAGTGCTGGTGTATAAACGCAGGGATTGAAATGCATTGCTACTTCTTCGAGTTCGTCTCGTGACATTACTGGAAGTCGTACCACCGTCATAAAATGGTCAAAGCAATCAGCTCGTGCCTCAAAATCATAATTTATCCATTTCACAATCTGTTTAAAAAGAAAGAATTCAGAGGGAACTTTTAGTTGGGGGCTCTGGGCCAATGAAAAAAGAACTTCAAAAGGGATTCGGTTAAACCTGTCGACATCTTTGCTAATAGTTTCGAATTTTTTCATTAGGAAATCGAGCAGCGCTGGTCCAACAAGAAGCAAGCAAAACTCACCAGTTAACCCTAAAATCTGTAGCCAGTGTGTGTCTAATTTGGTGAGGAGGAACTGTTCGCAATATCCAGTTAGCTGTGTTAGTAAAAGGTACTGACAAGTTTGTAAAACATTTTCTATGTTTACCATATCAAGGTCAATGCTACCCGTGTTAATATAATCTAAAATTCTCTGGAATTCAGTCCGGTTAATATTGTCTAAGGTAATCGGTGACCGATTATTGGGATAGGAATCTTTAAATAACCAACGGAAATAACCACTGTGCCTTGAAAGGGCATGACAATCTAAGGTGAACTTTGCGCCATCACTTACTACGATTTCACAAGTCTGGGCATTCTGATTATTTTGTGAAGAAGCGCTGAGGTCCAAAGGTATGGAATCCTGGGGATATTCAGTACAGCAACAGCTGCTTTGGAATTCGTCTCTGGCCACCAACATAATGCTGGCAGTTTTTTTTTTTTTTTTTTTTTTTTTTTTTTTT
>NC_068991.1:8876006-8877521 GCF_001194135.2 Octopus bimaculoides | reverse complement strand
TCTTCTTCATCAAATGTGGGAATCAGACGACACTAAAAAGAAAAGAAAACAAAGTCAATATTAAAACGTCATTACAAAAGGCAATTTAAATCAGTGTAGTTGTTATAACATATCGGATTAATATGATGTTTATTTACTAGCTCAAAAGATAAGAAGTCGGATGTTTCAAATGCAGACGACATCCGTGTTACATAAAAAAAAAATTAAAAACCGAGTTGAGGAAAGTTTCTGTCCACAACTTTTTCAAGTCTTTGGTCCTTGAACACAAACTAATCTTTTCATAATTCCATCAATTCTATATCACCTTCCCATCGAGAGAGAGAGAGAGAGAGAGAGAGAGAGAGAGAGAGAGAGAGAAACGTATGAGGGAGAAAGACGGTCTGACTCACTGATAGGTAATAGGTAGGGTAATACAGCCGTCAATTATGCTTTTGCTATGATAATTGTTAGGAATAAACAGGAGTATAAATAGTACAGATAAGCAGCACAAATGAACTAGGAAATTTCTGAGCGGTCATATCACCCTCAAATCACATCCTATCGTCTTAAAAGGAAACATGGATAAGCTCAGTAACTTTGATATTTTAAAATATCCAGTATGTGTGCAGAACCATTTACGCACGCTGCACGAAAGAAGAAATCGGGAGAGTTATGGCTTGTAAACGTGTGTTCGTTAGTGTACTTAAACATGGCTACATTAAACTGATGAACTTTATATACTCTGTCCTTCTCTAGAGCCAGGCCAGACCATCAAGAGAGCCTCTACATGGTCGCTCTACCTGTTAGAGATAACAATCAATTTTCGCTCAATCCTACAACCGTCTTAAAGAAGTTTATATTGGACAAAGTTGTCCTTGGTATACAGATGATATGTATATAAGATGGTCACGGGTATAGAGCCTTTAGTGATACATTTTTTTTCAATTTGGGGCAATCTGAGGTAAAACAGCGAGAACACTTTCACCGTTGAATTGACATGGAGTCTTTTGCCAAATCGCTAAGTTACGAGAACGAAAACAACGCAACGTTGATGGTCAAGTGGTGGCCGGACACAAACACAAAGACACACACACACATTATGATGGCTTCCACACAGTTTCCGTCTACTAAATTCACTCACAAGGCAGTGGTCGACCCGAGGTCATGGTAGAAGACATTTGTTCAAAGTACGACATAATGGGACTGAACTCAAAAATCACATGGTTACAAAAGTAAGCTTCTTAACCACACAGCCATGCCTGCCCCAGATGTGGGGGGGGGAGTGAGAGAGAGAGAGAGAGAGAGAGAGAGAGAGAGAGAGAAAGAGAGGAGCGGTCTAAAAGAAACATTAAAAGAAATATTTTGATTAGGGATCGAGCTGATAACGATTCTCAGTGACTGCAATACGCTATTAGTTCATCGCCCCCTTGACTTTACACCTCGTTTCTCAGAGCCCCTTGTTTTATTAAGGATGTCTCACAATGCTAGAAAATAACACGGGAAATTTAAAAAATGTAACAATAAACTTAACAGCCC
>NC_068991.1:8871683-8875996 GCF_001194135.2 Octopus bimaculoides | reverse complement strand
AGAGAGAGAGAGAGAGAGAGAGAGAGAGAGAGAGAGAGAAAGAGAGGAGCGGTCTAAAAGAAACATTAAAAGAAATATTTTGATTAGGGATCGAGCTGATAACGATTCTCAGTGACTGCAATACGCTATTAGTTCATCGCCCCCTTGACTTTACACCTCGTTTCTCAGAGCCCCTTGTTTTATTAAGGATGTCTCACAATGCTAGAAAATAACACGGGAAATTTAAAAAATGTAACAATAAACTTAACAGCCCTTTATAAATGCCTTCACTCATATCGCCCCACCATTTGGGCAATTCCAGCGCTCTCTAGTGTCCACTTCGAGAATTAATTCTGCAGACAATACATCTATAGGAATTTTGATGAAAATTATTTAATATAGTTTTCCCCCAATGTATTTTTGTGGCCAATCAATAAATTTCACAGCAATAATCAGAGCAATACAAAGAAGTAAAGTGGCTTAGTGGTTAGGATGTTGCACTCACGATCGTAAGATCGTGGGTTCGATTCCCGAACAGGGAACAGAACACTTCATTTCACGTTGCTCAGATGCAAATGAGTAACCCTGAGACGACCTGCTGTCCCGCACAGGGGCAATATTGTTATCTCGGTCACTAAATACGCGCTGGAAACCCGGTAATTGGCTCTGTGAGTCCTAAGACTCGAGACAGTTATGTCCAGGGCATGATGATGATGATGACGATGATAATGATGATTACGAACAAACAAAACTAATTTAACTGCTTTCGTTCCTTCTACCAAGTTTCGTCCACGCATGCGGTACCTATTCCAAATAGATTAACTAGATTTAGTGCAAAGCATGTTGATGGAATACAAACTATCGATACTTTGAACTACGATCTTTCCATTTGAGATATACAGTTTCATTATTGTCAGATAAAATTTGATGAGGATGAACAAAATAACTTGAGAGAGTACGAAATCAGACCAACGAGGCAATGACTTATCCGCTTCGCCATTACTTCTCTATAAAATAAAATCAGCCGGCGAGTTGTGGAAGCTTCGAAATATGAAAATAACAACGCCATTAATCTAGTAATGTTAATGAAAATTGCGCCTCGATTTTCAACAGTAAGTTCTTTATCAATGGTGATGAATGTAAATGGTTAGAGACGTAGGAAATTCAGCGGAAATAACGTTGGGTATTTCCTGTTACTTCCATACTGGAGTGTAAATAACAACAAACAAACAAATACCCAACTCCACTGGGTAAAATAGCTTCAGTGGAATCCGCAGAATAATGAACATAGAAATAAATGCGAAATGCATCAAAAGTATGTGAAACGGGGAGGGGGTGATGGAGAGAAATAAATAGGGGGGGGGGAAACAATGAATGAATACATACAAAGAAATGCCTTTGATGAAGCAGTAACTTCCGGTGAAGCCTTTTTGTTTATTGAGAAAAAAATGAAAGCAACAAACCAACAAACAAACAAACAAAAAGCCCTCGCTTGACTTAGGTCCCAGACACTAATGCCCCCGGTTGGGATAATGCGCTGTCAAGGGAGTCGTTTGAATATTCACATGTATGTCATTTGTTTGTATTGGTGTGCTGGAGCGAGATTCGGCCATTTTAGCTCCTTTCCCATTCCACAGCTAAATATTTAACACGTTCAGCATCACCCCTCTTCCCACATCCGCCTACTCTTTTAAAATCGAACTAAGAGGAAGTTACCTCATTTTTAAGATTTTTAACCATAAAAAGAACTTGATAAAAGAGCACTACCCACACGAACTCTAAACAGAGGCACATACTGGGTGGCATAGCATAATCAAACATGGATGATAAACCACTGCAACAAATTAGATTCTGTTTTATTAAAATATTTTGCAGCTCTTGTTTGGTTCGTTTTTCAAGATATAGGGAAGAGCGTTTGTAAAACGCTATTGCGTGAAAAGTGGACGCTGAGCTGCAAAAGTTTAAGATCTACTAAATTAGATAATATAGCCATAGATATGTAAAAGTAGGGCCATTTTAACATAATTATATGCCTCCCCACCACGAAGCAATATGCAAAAGCCCCTTACATACACAGCAACATATTAAATTAGCGTTGGGTTCTTAGACTCGTGGGAACCTCGGGTAACTGACCAGTGTTGCTCACGCCTTAAGACGAAACTGACAAAAAAGATGACGACCTGTCCAGTCAGAACTAACAAAGGACTCAACATCATCGTTGTTATTATACGCACACAAATCTGTTATGATGTTTAAAACTATCACGCCTCACTATTTCATTTATCTCTTCCAAAATATTGTTACAATAGTCTGTGTGCTAACAAAAGAAATGAGAACGCCATCTAGAACATGAACAATAAGAAAGCAACAGAAAAGAAGGATTTGGGGGGAACTGGTGGAAGTAAACAACTTTTACAATTGCATACAAGAAACCACCCTTTTGGGCCATTTTTCCCAGGGTTGTACCAGTACCAGAAAAAAAAAACACACACACAATACAAAAAAAAAAGGGATAGGCAACACCCACCCTCTTCTAGCCCTACATCTGTAAATAGATTTAGAAGAGGAGAAAAAATTTTTTAAATGAATGTTTGAAAAGAAGAAAAGCTTTACTGAGCTGCATTGAAAATCTCTGACTCATATCATACACAGCCACTCAGCGCGCCCCCTGTCGGCCAACCATATAACAATGGCTGCCAATCAACACAATAGATTACAACACGTGTACCTCTTCCCCACTTCAGAAGTCAACAGAGAAGCTAGCAGAGCCTCAAATTATTATCATTATCATCATTATTATTATTATTATTATTATTAATTTCATAATAAATCAGGGAAAGGTATAGAGTTAATTCGATAGTGTGGGTAGGTGTATTTTTTTTTTTTTTTTAACTACTCAGTCCTGCCGCTTACGTACATACAAACACACCCCAAAAACCATGAAGTCTTCTCAAATACACATTATACACAACAGATCTCACATGCATACAGAAAATGGAAACGTTTATGCGCACGTAGTCAAAATACACGTACATACATTAAAACTACACAGTAATAAACAATCTGACAACTAACACACGTTCTCTTGTGTGTGTGTGTGTGTCGCCTTTTAGTCGAGCAAATCGACCCCAGGATTTATTCTTTGCAAGCCTAGTACTTATTCTATTGGTACCTTTTGTCGAACCGCTAAGTTACGGAGGCGTAAACACACCAGCATCAGTTGTCAAGCAATGTGGGTGGAGGACAAACAGACACACAAACACACACATTTACACAACGGGCTTCTTTCAGTTTCCGTTTACCATATCCACTCACAAGGCTTTGGTCAGCCCGAGGCTATAGTAGAAGACATTTGTGCAAGGTGCCACGCAGTGGGACTGAACCCGAAACCATGTGGTTGGTAAGCAAGCTACTTACCACACAGCCACTCCTGCGCCTATGATATATGAATCTATGCATGTGTGTGTATATATGTGTGTGTGTGTATAACAGTCAAGTGCATACCTGATGTACACGCAGAATAAATACCCACCCACCCACACAGTGTGTGTGTGTGTGTGTGTGTGTGTGTGTTTGTGCGTGTGTGTGTGTTAATGTTTGTTTTTAAGTTCAGTTATAATAAAAATAATTTTACTTTAATCTAATGGGTTACTGTATACTTTGTAGGATGCAAATTTATTATTCTTAAACAAGAACGTTGTTGGCAGTGACTTCGAAGTTTCGGCCAGCTCGTGAATACCCACCTACACAAATCACGCATATTTGCTGAGAATGAAATTATACCCAACAGTCGTCATCCAAAATACACATACACAAAATAAAGCAAACATACAGAAACACAACATATACACACATTCATAACACTAAATACAAACACACGCACTCAATACACACAACCGACCAGTGGCAACAAAACAAGGAGAGTTTTTCAATTGCTGTTTGTACCATGTGTTTACCCCCACCCCCTCCCTCTCTCTCTTTCTCTTCCTCACTCTCCATACCCTCCATTTTACGATCCTCGCCTTCCTTCAATTCCCACGCTCACTCCACCCTGACGACGAGAAAATGGGTGTATTATGAGGCCATTTCAACAACAATGGCAACACATCTAGTAAATACCATCATCTCACTCATCTTTATCGGAGTTGCCCACCATCATCCCACCCCCAATCATTGTGTAGTCTTCTAGTTCATCCCCGTTCTACTCCGAGTTCAACTTGTAACACACATTCTGCCCCCTTCCTAAAATACCTGTCCACTCCTATCTAGTCCCCCCCAAAAAAACACCCTGCCCCCGCCACACAGACACATACACTGCCATTTCACCTAACATT
>NC_068991.1:8868432-8871536 GCF_001194135.2 Octopus bimaculoides | reverse complement strand
TTGGATAAGTGTCGGTGTACACTACTAAATCATAAACCATAATCACAAATATATACTGTTATAAATGGAATATTTTTGTCACCTAAATTTCTGATATGTACAGGGTGATTGAAAAATAACTCTATTTTAAAATACTTATAAATATTTATTTATTTAATTGTAATTTTTTTTTCTCAAACTTTTTGTGCTTGTTTTTTTAAGTATAAATAAAACGTTATACTAAAAGCTTTCTTCGCATATCCAATTTTTTAAATAAAAATTACAACTAATAAATAATTTATAAGTATTTTAAAATAGAGATTTACTTTTCAATCACCCTGTATAGATATTTACGAGAGAGCGAGAGAGATCAGGCGATTATCCTCTCAACAATAATATGAGAATCGAACCTTCGAACTAGCTATTGTAAATTTACAATACTCAGCAAAAGAACCAATTGCTTCTTAGCCTTTCTTCTGCGGAAAAAAAAGATGGCTGTATTGTACGACATCATTCACCTACACAACCTTCCTTCATGACATAGATAAAGAGACTAGGTTGAAAAGGAGTTTGAATGACATCGTCTCCTCTCAACGGACACTCTGTATACCAATACCGAAAGGTCGCTATAGTGGCATTTCCATTGTACATTTGAAAATGTGAACGATTGTCGTTTTGTTTAGATCCAAGTTTGGGTTTTTTCTCCCTTAAGTGTGTGAGTGGATGGGGGTATTTCTAGCAGATCGATCTACTGCATAAATGCAGTTCTGATCGGTTCGTAATTAATTGCAAGAGGCTCATCAGATGCATCAAATTTCAAAAAATTTTATTTCGAAATTTCCACGCTACAACATCATCTGTTTCCAAGTTAATAGCTTCATTATTAAATATGGATCTTTACGTTGGTCAAGACAAGTGAAGTAACTTAACTCAGTGAGAACACAGCAGAGAACTCAACACAATCAAATCATTACGAATTGATGACAATCATTCATTTCTATATGTTTTATCCAATTTTATTAATCACACAAGCCGTTCTACAGTTTTAGTCAATCATTTTTTTTCCCACACTAAAGAAAATATAAAATTTAGTTAACCAGTTCTCATTGAACGAATAATTAAAGACAATTATAAAGAACCACAAAGAATTAAAAATCAGAGAATAGCGAATGTCTGATGCACAGTTTGAATAAATCAATCGAGTTAGACAACCGGAGATTAACAGAATCAATATCTTGAGGGCGGTTATGTCACCGTAATTTCAGATCAAAATTGATATATTTATTTATACGTAGGCAGCTTGGTATTGAAGCGTAGTTAACAACATAAAGAATGCTATGAAAACATATATAACTTAATAGAATTGTAAACTATAATATATTACCTAATCAGTACCAGTGAAGCAATGTTTAATAATCTTTTATATTCTCACAACTGTACAGAGTGAATAGAAAATTGAGTACATTATTTTGAAGACGTAGGGGGTAAAAAAAAAACAGAAAGTCATTCGTATATAGATTGTCTGTCTCATTGTAAACATGTTTATTGATTTCAAGAAAATTGTTATTATCTGAAAATAAAATTATGGTGTGTTCAGAGTAAATGAAACCATTTGTATTGTTACAGGTTTTGATGACACGGTTTTATCGATTTCTCTTGTAAAATTCAGTGCAGTAACAAACACATCAACGTAGACAGGAGCATATTTTGGTATTCTGTCACCATCGAGTTTTTCTTTTCCCCCCTTTTCCGTCCAGCTTAATTCAGCTGAGTGTAAATGACCGAGACAATCGCACGTCCGACTAAATAATTAAGGAATTACATTATTATAATAAAGCTCTTCCTTTTGGTTTCAAAATCTTACACTTGTCAAAGAGTCTATGTTCTGAGTTCAAATTCCGCTGAGGTCGACTTTGCCTTTCATCCTTTCGGGATCGATAAATTAAGTACCAGTTACGCACTGGGGTCGATGTAATCCACTTAATCCCTTTGTCTGTTATTGTTTAGCCTCTTGTGGGCAATAAAGAAATAAGAAACGTTAGCACGCTGGACGAAATGCTTAGCGGTATTTCGTCTGTCTTTACGTTCTGAGTTCAAATTCCGCTGAGGTCGACTTTGCATTTCATCCTTTAGGGGTCGATCTAATCGACTGGCTCCACTCACCCAAAATTTCGGGTTTTGTGCCTAGAGTAGAAAAGCATAAATCCAGCCAATGTTTTTGAGGAAGTGAACAGCTGATGATATAGCAATATGTTTTCAAGGCAGACCTTGACTGATCACTGGCCCCTGTGTACTTGGGGTTTGCCGTGAAACCTTGACTGATTTCAGGTTAGGTCAATAGAGGCTATCATTGACAAACAACGAGATACAGATTCATCCGAGAGAGCCAGTTGAAAAGGCTTACGAACTGAATGACAATGAGAATGTAAATAAATGACTAAATAAACACCGCAAGGAATCAGTGTTATTATTTGTCTTCACACAAAATTTCTAAAACCGTATAACAATGGTTAGAATATCGGATTTCAGAGGGGATGGGGAAACGAAGAATTTTGACACTTTCCAAAATTAAACGCGTAACACTTTCAGGATTTTTGATAACAGAATATTTTATGATGACAACAAAACAGTACGAGTTGTTGATCTGGAGAGAGAAGAATGCCATGACAGAGAGAGAAGTTGTAGGAAATTAATGTTACCAGCAGTTTGGGATCGACTGTTAATTTAGAAGAAATTACGCGTACTACATATGCGTGTCTCATCAAACGATAGAGAAACACAATTGTTTCCAACTCTAGTCCACGAGGTTATCTTATCCTCAATTAAGAACGCATAGATACATACGCATTACAATGCGCCATTATCTATGTGCTTATATACACATATATATATATGTGTGTGTGTGTATATGTATATATGTGTGTGTGTGTGTGTATTCTTTTATTTGTTTCAGTCATTTGACTGTGGCCATGTTAGAGCACCACCTTTAGGCGAACATACATACATACACACACATATATATATATATATATATTTATATATATATATATATATATATACATACATACATGCATATATATATATATACATACATATATATATACATACATGCACATACATACATA
>NC_068991.1:8867234-8868396 GCF_001194135.2 Octopus bimaculoides | reverse complement strand
ATATATATATATATATATATATATATATATATATATATATATATACATACACACATTTTAGAATTTATTTTCTGTGAGGCTCGTGACCAAATGATCCACGTGGATCGTGGAACCCAGTTTTAGGCTAATATAAAAGAACTTTTGTAAGGGTAAAAGGGTCAGCATTGCAAGGATAAGCAGCCAAGGATAACGATGGTGGTGGATGGACAGTAGTAAGGCTTTTGGGACAGCAAATAAGATACGATAAAGGACCTACTCAACCTAATTCCATTGTAAACAACAATGTAAATACGGGTCCCACCGGATGTTTGGACAGTCAGTTTCCTGTCGAGAAAAACACTACGAGTACAGTGTGTCTGGGGGGTGGGGAGTAGGGCTGGAATATAATGGATGCTGTTCGAAAAGCAGCAACAGTCGTTCTTTTCTCTATCATTCTAATCAATGAGTCGCGCCAACGAGTTAGTGGGAGTGATGTGATAGCTGGTCTTCTAAGACCAATAGCAGCCAAATCTCCCATAAAGTCACATTTTACCATCGTAAAAGAAGGAAGGGCAAAAATGTTGTGTCGAAATAGATATCCCATACCTCATGGCGAAGGAAAATGAGGGTCGTTTTTTTATACTATAACCGCTGATACGATTCTGAAACACATTTCCCAAAGTACCATTTTTTTGCCATATTTGTGACTACCAACAGTTGTGTAGATAGTCCAAGGCATAGCAGAAGGTGTATGGTGTGATATTTAATCTAAGAATGTATCAGCCTCGGGCCGACCAAAGCTTTGTGAGTGGATTTGGTAGATGGAAACTGAAAGAAGCCAGGCATATGAGTGTCTGCCTGCATGTGTCTCTGTCTCCCATCATCGCTTGACAACCGATGTTGATGTATTTACGTTCCCGTAACGTAGCGGTTCGACAAAACAGACCGATAGAATAAGTACTAGGCTTACAATGAATAAGTCACAGGGTCGATTTGTTCGACTAAAAGGCGGTGCTCCCGCATGGCCGCAGTCAAATGACTGAAACAAATAAAAGAATAAATATAGGAATTTTCAATGGCCGGATAACTGAAGAGATGTTGGCGTGGGTTCCCACGCCGGCATCCGAAACTCGGAGTTTTATCATGTCTACCGAATAAGTGTCAGATATTTTTACAGATAAAT
>NC_068991.1:8865878-8867101 GCF_001194135.2 Octopus bimaculoides | reverse complement strand
ATATGTTTATACACTTGTAAACGATATTGTGCTATGTCGAAAGGCTGTGATGTGACCTAGAACAGTGTAGTAACATCAGTGACGTCACAACAAAAATATTGTATCAGCGGAATTAGGAAAATCTGAAACGATATTCAAAATTATTTATCAAAGAATTGAGACGATTGACAGATTAAGTTTCTCTTTGACGTAATTCACTCAGCAATAACTGAACTGTTTTATTTGCTGCCATAAATCTCTGATATTATACTTCTTTATATGTATCTATCTTTACATGCCACTAACGAAGGATGCTGAATTACAATGATGTACGTGGAGTAATCGTTTAAATTTTACTTCTTTCAGTCATTACACTGCGGTCATGCTGGGGCACCGCCTTGAAGAATTTTAATCTAACGAATCGCCCCCAATACTTACATTTTTCTGTTTTTTAAACCTGGTTTTTATTCATTGGTTTCTTAAGCTGAACTGCTAAGTTACGGGGATGTAAACACACCAACACCAGCCATGGAGAACAAACACAGACACACTGACTCACACACACACGTATATACGACCAGCTTCTTTTGGTTTCCGTTTACCTTGGCAACGTTTTATTCCGTTTTATTCCTTGGCGACTTAGAAATTTTGTGACATTTCTATTTTCAAGTATATATTTTAAATTTATACTGATTCTAAGAGACGATTGTAACAAACACCTTGACATGCAAGCTTTGTGGAAGTAAAATGGATAGCACCCATGTTATGTCTATTATATTTTACCTTAACATAACTAATTTGTTTAAGATTGTTCAATTCTGCACTAAAATATCCACACTTTTGTTTTACCTTTAATCTAATGATCGAGGCGTTCAGTTATTTCAAATCCTTTTCTTCAACAATTTTTCACATACCATTGTAAATATTCTAAAAAAAACTACAAATATTATCCATATCCATACAATTTTCTTCGCTAAAATAAATAAATTTCTACCAATGACTATTGCAATTGGGAATAAGAGAACCGAAAATGATGTTTATCCCCCTCCTCCCAATCAGCCCAAATTGAGCAAATTTATTTATGATTAAAGAACATCTTTTTTATATTAGTATTATCGTTTATTAATTAGTGTATCTAGGGTCACATTATCTAGGGTGTCCTTGTTTCAAAAAGAATAAAATGAAAAACAAAATGTCATTGGATGGAAATTTTGGCTGCTATTTCTAGAAGATGTTTAGAAAGC
>NC_068991.1:8859727-8865637 GCF_001194135.2 Octopus bimaculoides | reverse complement strand
GCCGAAAAAAAAAACCAATACCCGTTAATGACATGCTTTTTGTCAGAAAATGAAATCCATGAAAACAAAATGTACAAAATAAGTCGGGCGGGGTTATGGAAACAAAGCAACACGAACAGTCTCAAATGTTTCTAGAATTCTTTAGAATTTTGCATTTGTTGACGGAAAAGGTTATATTTAGTTAGGTGGTTGTCTCCATCCCGATTATCTGCTGGTACGCTTTTAGCTCTTTCAGTTTTCTCAAACTGAACTGAAGCGAATTAAAAGAGCCAGAAAGACATCTGATGATTAAGAAAATATTGTTGTCGTTTAATTAACGACCAAATCATACACTGCAAGGTAAATGAAAAAATAATTTTGTCTACTTATAGGTACAAGGCCTGGAATTTAGGAAGACAGGGGAGGGTGGGCTAGTCAATTACATCGACCTCAGTGCTCAACTCGTATTTATTTTAGCGCTCACAAAAAAAATTAATTAATGGTAAAGTCGACCTCGGAGGAATTTGAACTCGGAACGTAAAGCCAGGAGAAATGTCACTAAGTATTTTGCCTGGCGTGCCAACGATTTTGCTAGCAAGCTACCTGTGGACAACTGCCTTTATGGCAAATTGAATGAAATAAAAAAGCTACCTGTGGACAGAAAATAATAACGATTCAAGAAAATAACATTAAAATTTAGTTAAGCAAATAGTGTGACGGTGTTTTTCTTTTGCTTGACAGACACATTCACCCGTGACCGACGTTATGTACTAATACCGAAACATTGGATGTGTTTATTTTTAAACTATGTTCACTTGTTTAGGTTTGGCATAACAGGAAAAAAACAAAAACCAAAACAAACTCAAGATTTATTAACTGGTATTTTATAAACCCTGGATGGGTGAAAAGTAAAGTTAAGCACAGTTGAGATTTGACCTTGGGGCGAATAACGGACGAAACAAAAGACACTATTCTGGTGTCTATTTGATATATATATTACATGTCTAATAAAAGTAATTGAAATGTGGAAGCCAGAGTAACTTAACAGTTGTAATAACCGAATTGGTTCCGTTGTTTATACCCCAGGTAAGCACTGACCTAATAATCAAGGGCTTTCCGTCTTCATATATATATATATATATATATATATATATATATATATATATATATATATATATATATATATATATAATCGTGTTTATTTGCATCACTATTTCCATATCAGCTTAAACTGGATTTCTTTCATGGTCACTCTTTACCCCGTGGACCGAGTTTTCAATAAAGATTTCGTTTGAGCACAACATGTTTTCTATATTAGCATCTGTAACTCTGACCGTTCGACTATTATATATCTATATATATATATAGTTTACATAGTTGAATCTATCTTTATTCGATTTCATCAGTAGAGTGAAATTTGAAGGCGATTTAGCTGCTATTTCTAACAGATCGAATGACTACGTAGAAGACACCTCGTTGGCTCCATGTGTTTAATACTTAGTGAAAACCCAACTAGATTTTCCGTCGTCCTCAACTTACTGTCTAGACACCAATCCGTCATCTGAGCAATCAAAATTATATTTCATATTGTTTGAGGAAAATCTAATCGAATTATTTTAAGATGTTAATTTCGTTAGGTAGATGATATTCTATAAGCATCGAGATTATGTATTTTGCTACCTGCAAATGCTCAGGTGTTGAAAAGAACTGAAGGTTTATCAGATATTTTTAGTATTAGAAATATATATATGAAGAGAATTAAAATTTTTTAAAGAGATCTTTATGTTATGACAAAATAAAATAGTTTCTAACTTTCAAATAACTGAAAACTATCAAAATACTTATTTAATTTCATAAATGACAGTCTAATTTTAGAAAATTGAAAATATGATTGAAGAAAATGATTATCGACACAACAAGTGAATTTGAATTAATGTAAATGTAATTTAATTTTTATATGTATCTGTATGCCAAAAATAAGTGAAACAAATTTGTGAATTAAAAGATTGATTTGGTTAAACTTAAAAGCAAGATGACCGTTAAACTTTTAGCTGATGTAAAAAATCTCTCAACCTGCGCAGTACACCTGAGAAGAAAATGGCGTGCTAGGTAAAAGTATATTAACTACTGTGGCAATTGAATGTTGGTCATTTATAAGTTTAAAATCATGCAAAGGAGCTAAAGAAGAAATAAAGATTGCATATGTATTTGATCAAGTTATAAAACTGTATAGACAACCAGTGTATTATTTTCGTTTTTAAGATCAAGACAAGTTGTGAAAAGCTGACCTGGATATTAGCGGCGAACAAAGACGTTCCATAAAAATGTCATCGACTGCAACAGTTGGACTAACAAAGACAGGTGAAAGCGAAGAAGAAGACGAAAAACAATGTCGAATGGAGTGAAAAATATCTCCAGAAAAAACAGAAAATCTTGAAATATATTAATATAAATTACCTCCAGTCCCGTATATTCAGAACATTTACCGTGTTTTGTTTTTTCTTTGTATTAATGTTTGTTGTTTTTCTTGTTAGTGGTGTTTTGTGTTCCAGCTTTTATTTGCTTTTTGTTTGTTTTTTTAATTAGTTATCCGATCCTTTACTCTTTACCGACATCCGACGACGGGAGACACAAACAAGCTAACATCAAACGACTCATTGAGTTAAAAGCCCAAATTGTAACAGTCGATGGTAGCGATGTTCGTGACGTGAGAGGGAGTCTTGTTATCTGGGTGTAAACTATTTCGTGGTCTTCCCCTTCACAAACTTTTAGTTTTGTTTCGTTTGTTTACTTCTCTTTTCAAACATGGATATCCCACATTTTGTAAAACTTTCGCATCTTTTTTCTTTTCTTTTTAACTTTCGTGTCTTTTTTTTTTTTTTCAGAAATCAATCGAGTTAAATTATCAACAAGGTATCTCTCTTTAGCATCTTAAACTCACCCTCATTGTTACAATCACTGTCACTCTTTATCTTTCTTCACTATATTCTCTCACTTCCCCTTTCTCCACTCGCATCTCTCTCCTCCCTCTCCCCTGTCTCACTCTCTCTTTGTCCGCCTCCTCAACAAGGTTAATGTAGTAAGCACCTGTTACTACTGCCTTCCACCACAAACTCAGGTGATTCACTCTCCACTGTGAGATAAATACTTACTTATGTTACCTGCCAGGTAACCACCTTTTAAATTGCTCTGTTGGTAGAATAGCAATTCGAAACCACTTTTAACCTTGCTCTCTACTCTATTAATGCACCCTTACTTGTTTGTTTGTATAATTGTTAATCAATTTAATTAAATTTTGCATCACACTATGTGAACTTAGCGTCATTGGTTACAGGCTCGCAATGAACCAATCACAGCATTTCTGATGGCGAGAGTGACAAGAGAATATTTACAACTCGAAATATCTCAAGGGACTTCATTCCCGAAGCAACGGTCATTCAGTTTCCTAATCAATTAAGCATGTCTGTATAGTAAGAAGTTGGCTTCCCAACTTCATTGTTCCAGGTTCAGTCTCACTGCGTGGTACCTTGGACAAGTACTTTCTACAGTAGTCTCGAGCCGATCTAAGCCTTGTGAGTGGATTTGGTAGACGGAAACTGAAAGAAGCCCCTTCCGAGGCGGGAGGACTTTCAGATAAGTCACAATATTCAGCTTTGTTTCCTCATACCTTTCAGAAAAATAGATATTTCTTAATGAAATTTTGTATAAATACCTATTGGATAGCGTACGTTCAGTTATATTGAAATTTGATGTAAAAAAGAAAAAGAAAAAATGGTGGGCGCGCGCAATTACATACTGAAATACATCATATATTTTTTTTTCAAAAATGAAACTTCAAGTTTCATTTCATAAATTGTGCGTAACTGGTACTTAATCTATCGACCCCGAAAGGATGAAAGGCAAAGTCGACCTCGGCGGAATTTGATCTCAAAACGCAACGTAACGGCAGACGAAATACTGCTAAGCATTTCAGCTGGCGTGCTAACATATCTGCCAGCTCGCCGCTCACCATACATTGACCACCGGGCTTTAATAATTAATTGAATTATTGTCAAGACGACATGCTGCGATAACTCATGGCGTGGTAGATAAAGGGAGGTTTAAAGGAAGATTTACATTGTTTATGGCTCAGTCCATTTTCAGTTTCGCTTGGCCCAGTCCATTCAATACAGTAAAATCTCTATACCTTAACCTCTCCCTTTCTCTCGTTATCTCTCTTTTATTCCTTCTTCATACCCTACTATATCTCTCTTCTTCTCGTGTCGTATCTCCTCTCTACTACTTCATGATAAAACATGCTAAGACTCTATAAGAGACGAATTCGATTCGTACTTGATTTGCAGTTTATCTGTCATACATACATCTCTCTCTCTCTCTCACATACACACACACACACACACATACATACACACACTCGCATACATACACATACACACTCTCTCTCTCTCACACACACACACACACTCTCCCTCTCTCTGTCTCTCTCACACACACACACTCTCTCTACTTTTAGCTTACGGCCATAATGTAAAAGTACTGCTGTCTAACATCAGTGTATTGCAATGGCATCTGGTACTGTGCATTCACAATAAATCGCAAACTTTTTGATGAAGTCCGAAGAAAACCTTCTCATACACGACTCTACAATCAACCGTCTACTGTCATATCAAGCTGTCTTCCTTTTGTCTAAGATACTAATATTACAGCTTTAGTTGCCATTACTGGCGTCTACCATTCTCAGATAAACCACCTTTTCCAGTTATGTCCTGCTACTTCCCAGATCTACAGTCAACGAGCAAACGTTTACGCAGGTGTTCCACTTGCTAGGATTAGCAACCAAAGGATTTTCAACCCCACTGATGTCTTTTTAAAAAGAACACATTGGATAATGTGGTTCTAGATACACTATTTGAAAAATGATGAGGTGAGCACGGCTGTGACGCTCTTGAACATAAGTATTTGATCAAGACTTATCTGTGACAACATCCTCGCAGATCCATTAATATGTTCTTTAACAAACCCTACTTCCCCAAAATCCCACTGTCTAAAACTCACATTCTCTCCTTGCGTTTCCCTCCACCCCTCACTTGCAACCATTAACCAGTAAGAATTAAAGCTAAACATTGATCACACTGACTTCAGCTGATTTCAGTTATCTCAGACAGAAAATTTTTTAAGCAAAAAAAAAACTTCCTGTATAAACGAATAAAAAAATATATTACTATATTGGTTTAAAATTTTGGCACAAGGTCAGCAATTTTTTGGCGGGGGTGGGTAAGTCGATTACATTGACCCAAGTGTTCAGCTGGTACTTATTTTATCGAACCCGAAAGGATGAAAGGCAAAGTCAACGTCGGCGGAATTTGAACTCAGAACTGAAAGACAGACGAAATGCCCGGGTAAAATATCTTGGGTAAAATATCTTGGGTAAAATATCAGCAACAACAGTAGGGGACAGTTAGACCCAAAATATATAAACACAGAATGACAAACACGATATGAACATTTCAACATATAGACTGAAAACTAGACAGAAAAAGGGGAAGACAGACAGACGGATGGAAAGAATGAAAGACAGGCAGACAGTGGGAGACAAACGTGAAGAGTGACACACAACTAAACACATATTGACAAAAGAGAGTGAAATAGAGAGACTAACATTGAAAGACACATGGCAGGCAACTTGTCATCGAGTCACGTGGGTTTTTTCAAATCATTCCTTTAAACCAGATTTATATTTAATCCTTATATTACTTCCTGTTGCACAACTGATACGATGATGATGTTGTTGTTGTTGCTGGTGGTGGTGGTGGTGGAGCTGTTGCTGTTGTTGTTGTTGGTGGTGATGGCCATGATGCTGTGGTGGTGGTGTCGGTGGTCGTGAGGGTGGTTATAGCGATGGGGGGGCAGTAGTTAGAGGTGGTGCACAGT
>NC_068991.1:8856430-8859545 GCF_001194135.2 Octopus bimaculoides | reverse complement strand
GGTGGCGGTAGTGGCAGCGGTGGTGTTGGTGGTGGTGGTGATGGTGGCGGCGGCGGTGGCGGTAGTGGCAGCGATGGTGGTGGTGATGGTGGTGGTAGTAGTAGTAGTAGTAGAGGTGGTGGTGGCAGCGGTGGTATGTAATGGTGACAATGATGTAGTTGGGGATATGAGTGATGACACCACTGCTCAACCATTTTGGTAGCGACCGGAAGTGTCGGTAACAACGACAACGATTAAAAGTACCCTGGGTACTTGATCATTTCTCGACTCTGGAACATAATATAAACTGCAAGGAAGATCTCATAATGGGCGATCTTTCGTTATCCTCTTTGAAATTATTCAGTTTAATTTAATAATTTAAAGGCAAATTACATATCATTTAGGCGTTGGCATGGCTGTATGGTTAAGACGTGATTTCGGGTTCAATCCCACAGCGTGGTACATTAGGCATGTGTCTTCTACGATAGCCACCAGGCCGATTAATATGCCTTGTCAGTGAATTTGGTTCACGGAAACCGTGTGGAAGCCCATCATGTATGTGAATGTATATATATATATATATATATATATATATATATACTGTATGTATGTATACATACACACACACATACACGTGTGTGTGTGTGAGGATTTCTTTATTTCTGCAGCCATTCTTAAATTTTATGACGCCATTCTGAGATGTTCGTTCAGACGAAAGAATAAATTGTATACTCTTCTCTTGTCATCCTAAGATCTTCTGTAATGGTTTGACTATAGCTCGCTGAGGAAGTCTAATAAGATGGAAACATGTCCTGATTTATCTTTAAACTGTTGCTAAAGATCAGACTCCTCGCCCACCGCGCGAGTATTTAAACCTTGACTGTTCTAATTTAAAGATGTAATTTTAATTAATTAGAATTTCTTGATTAATTAAGATATCTGTAGCTTTAGTTAGTATGTATGTATGCATATCTATATTGTCATGAATTTGAGTATGCGTTTTTTGTAAGCGTTTGGGTGTATGTTTTTGTGAATGCACGAATGAGTACTAATTACATGTGCTCGCGCACGGGAAGTTTTATGAATCAATACCATCTTCATTGATAAAATGATGGCGCGCGCGCGCACACACACACACACACACACACACTGAGAGGGAGAAGGAAGAAAGAGAGAGAGAGAAACAAATAAACACATACCTCAAGTGTCACTTATAAATTTGAGATGAACTGGGTCACTGACTGAAGCCTAAATTTATTTAAGTTTGTATAATAATCCTTTTTTTCTCTGGGTACAAGGGACTGAAATTTGGTGGGAAAGGGGACTAGTCGATTGCATTGACCCCTGCCCAATTGGAACTTATTTCATCAACCCCAAAAGGATGAAAGGCAAAATCGACCTCGGCGGAATTTGAACTCAGAACTTAAAAACAGAAGAACTGCCGCTGAGTAATTTTTGCGATGCGATGTGCAAACGATTCTACCAGCTTGCCATAGGCAGACGACAAGCAAAATTTTAAGGGAAGGAGCAAGCCGATACATCGACTCCAGAAGTATTTGATTGATGATTTAATTTAACGATCCCCGAATGGATGAAAGGCAAAGCTGACCCCGGTGGAATTTGAACTCAGAACGTAAAGGGCCGGAACAAATACTATAAAGCATTTTTTCCGGCGCTCTGTCGATTCTGCCAAACTACATACATAAATATATAAAAGAATTTTTTTTTTTTTCATTTTTTTAAGTCTCACTTACCTCACTCAGCCCTTTTCACTTCAGCCCTATCGAAGCGAGAGTGCTATTAGGGTCCAACGCGTCGATAAAGAGACAAGGTATCCAGAATCCGAAAAGCCGTGTAAACAATTTAATGATTCAAACAACAGGTAGGTAGCTCCGTGCAGGTGGGCAGATTGTGCCTGTAGCAGTTTTCCTTATCGTTTTTCATCAACCTCACCAGTACTACCCTACCTTGCCTCCTGTGAGATTACCAGGGAAGACAAGTGTCAATTTTAAAAGTTGTCACTGCTTTGGGGTGCTTCAGGTATTGATCATCATTGTTTGTTATTAATGTTTCGTTCTAAAGAATAGATGATGCTTTCTTTAATGGATTCTTTTTTCAGTTGCTTTGACTCCATCCTATTGTTACAAGAGGTTAAAACAGAGTTTTTAAATTGTATTTTTACTTCACCCAAAATCTTATTATTCTTGCTTGAGAAGTTGTGTTGTTTTTTCGTGCTTTTTTTTTTATATTATTAACTTCTGCACGCTTTGACACGAATAAGAGAGACTTGTCACTCCCTGTTTTTTTTCTATTGTTACTAGAGATCCCTACTGTACCCATGGATTGTAATAGCGGAAATCTTGCAGGTGGAGGACCTTAGGAGCAAATCTCAGTCTTAGAACTGAAATGTGGTTGGCGAATAGTTTTATCTTCACAAAAATCTTTTCGCGTGGACGACTATTAAATAGCTATGCTTTTAATCAAAAGACACGCTGTGAAATGTGTGTGTATTGTTTGTATGTATGTATGTATGTATGTATGTACGTATGTGTGTGTGTGTGTGTGTCTGTGTATCTGTGTATGTGTGGAGAGAAAGGGAGAAACAGACAGACAGAGCCTGGGAGAGGTCGATCGATCAATCGATCGATTGATGATAGATAGATAGATAGATAGATAGATAGATAGATAGATAGATAGATAGATAGATAGATAGGCAGACAGACAGATGGCGGATGGTGAGAGTAGCTGAGCTTTCATCCGCTAACACCACCACAAGAGGAGACCGAAATGATGATACATGCCAACTGTAACCAGGGCTGTGTTTAGCTCTAAAGTAATGCGTATTGTTGTTGGTGATGTTCAGCCCAGGCTGGACTCTCAGTGAACTAACCAAGCATCGAAAGGCTTTCCAACCATAACCACCATCTCGTGTTATTAGGGATATTTAGAACTACATTATCCAGTATGCATTTTCTTTCCTAAGAAGAATGAGTATAACTTGAGGGTTCATTGGCTATTGTTTTTAGCAGAGTGAGCGACCCGCTTAGAGGCTCCCTTAGTTGGGTCGTGTGCCTAATTGCATACGCTGTGGAGTGAGGGTTGATGCCGCTTGCGGTTCAGCCCGACAGCGTCGACA
>NC_068991.1:8854651-8855936 GCF_001194135.2 Octopus bimaculoides | reverse complement strand
GGGGGGCGGAGGAGAAGAAGAAAATGATGATGATGATGATGATGATGATGATGATGATGAAGAAGAAGAAGAAGAAGAAGAAGAAGAAGAAGAAGAAAATGATGACGAAGACGAAGACAGTGGGGAAGAAGAAAATGATGGTGGTGGTGGTGGTGGTGATGGTGGTGAAGAAGAAGAACAAGAAGAACTAGAACAAGAACAAGAACAAGAAGAACAAGAACAAGAACAAGAACAAGAACAAGAAGAAGAAGAACAAGAAGAAAAGAAGAACAACAACAACAACAACAGCAAGCCAAAGAAAACGAACAAGAAGACATATAGTGAGTGGTGGAGGGAGGCTGGTGATCGAACTTTTGAAATAATTTCCAGAAAATTAAAGGAAGGCATATGTCCTATCCATGAAGGAGGCAGCAGAATGGGTGCCAAAAATTATAGGCCTGTCCCGCTAACCTCACATGCAAACAAAATAATCATGGAACGTATTGTCCGGAGGGAGCTGATCACGTTCCTTGAAGACAATGATTTGATCCCTAGCACCCAGCATGGCTTCCGTTCAGGAAGAAGCAACCTTGCACAACTTTTGCAGCATTAAGGCTGGGTGTTGAAACAACTCATGAATCGCCCAAATGTGGATATATCTCGATTTTGCAAAGGCTTTTGATAAGGTTGATCACGGGATGATATGTCACAACCTTCAGAGACAACGTAACTGAAAAACCGGAAGGTTTCTTGACTTCTTAAAAGACAGATATCAGGATGTTGCAACCAACAGGGCCCTCAGTAAGGGGACAGTAATTGTGAGTGGTGCACTTCAGAGTAATGAAGACCACTGCTGTTTATGGTATCTCTCTCGGACATGCCATCAGTTACATAGACAGCTACACTTTCTAGCTATGCTGACGATGCTAAAGTAGAACAATCAATCAAGAAACCTTTCGACGCTAATCTTCTACAGAAAAACATAGATGCCGTATGTTATTGTTGGCACTCCATCGCTTACGACGTCGAAGGTTCCAGTTGATTCGATCAACGGAACAGCCTGCCCGTGAAATTAACGTGCAAGTGGTTGAGCACTCCACAGACACGTGTACCCTTAACGTAGTTCTCGGGGATATTCAGCGTGACACAGTGTGACAAGGCTGACCCTTTGAATTACAGGCACAACAGAAACAGGAAGTAAGAGTGAGAGAAAGTTGTGGTGAAAGAGTACAGCAGGGTTCGCCACCATCCGCTGCCGGAGCCTCGTGGAGCTTTAGGTGTTTTCGCTCAGTAAACACTCACAACG
>NC_068991.1:8851401-8853687 GCF_001194135.2 Octopus bimaculoides | reverse complement strand
TATATATGTATGTATATATCAATCTTTAAGAGGCGGGGTCGATAAATTAAGTATCAGTTGCTCACTGGAATCGATCTAATCGACTGGTTCCCTCCCCAAAACTTCCAAACCTTGTGCCTAGAGTAGAAAAATTTTTTTTTTAATTATAATATTTATTTATAAGGTGGCAAGCTAGCAGAATCGTTAGCATGTCGGGCGAAATGCTTAGCAGTATTTCGTCTGCGGCTACGTTCTGAGTTCAAATTCCGCCGAGGAATCCTATCATCTTTTCGGGGTCGATAAATTACGCACCAGTCAAGTACTGGGATCGATGTAATTGACTATGCTTCTACCACAAAATTGCTGCCTTTGAAGCAAGCGGTGGATTGGCAGGATCAGTAAACCATAGGACAGAATGCTTTACTGTATTTGTCTCCGGCTTTCCACGTTCTGAGTTCAAATTCCGTTGCGGTCAACTTTGCCTTTCATCCCTCTTGGCTCTATGAAATAAGTACCAGAAAAAGTAAGTTGATGGTATCGACAAATCATCTGCCTTCAAAAGGGCTGGCCTTGTGTCAAAAAAAAAAATTCTATCGAATGAAGGCTGCGGGATCCTTGGAGTATCGAAAAAATACCAAGCGTTCAGAAACTTAACCTTTAACCTATCCCCTAGTCTATTGATTAAATAAATTACTATTCGAATACTGGGGACGAAATAATCGACAAAAGTCTTTTACCTCATCATAATTTTTAATTTTATACTATATTAGAAACATTTATTCATGATTGAGCTCTACAATAATGCAAATTATTAGAAGTATTGCACTCCCAAATCTTGACTGGAATAATTTTGTGTACTGTCCCAACTGCACTGGGAAAATTCGTTAAGTCCACAGCCCATTAATTTGAAATTTTCTTTGAGCCCTGTTGCCTATTCAATAAAACCAAACTTTCATTCAATATAATTAACCGAACCGTGAGAAAATATAGTGAAAATATAATTTTCCCACGGATGTAGATATTAGCGAAACGATGATGGCGGACTTTCTTTTATCTCACCGATTGATAAATCATCGTCTTTGTTATCTCACTCTGTGAAGAGGGAGACTGTCTTGCATTGGGGTGGCAGGGAGTTAGATAAAGACAGTTGATTCCGTCCCCCATAGCCTGCACTGAGTTGATTCCTGAATGCAGCTGGACGTATCATCCTATGCGTGGGTGGGAACACACACATACATATAGACTACCACCGTATATAAATATATAAATATATATATGTATACAGATAGATAGATAGATAGATAGATAGATAGATAGATAGATAGATAGATAGATGGAAACATACATACAAACATGTTTGTATATGTATATATATGTGTGTGTGTGAGTGTGTATGTAAAGTTTGTGAGTATATATATATATATATATATATATATATATATGTATATAATATGTAAATGTATATATTTATATATATATACATGTATAAATATATATTTATAGATATATATGCGCGCGCGCGCACACACACAGATATATGGATATAGATATATATGCGTACATACAAATATATCTATATATGAACGTTCATTTTTTTTATGTATGAATACACACGCATGCGCGCACGTGTCTGTGTGTGTGTGTGTCCTCATACATAAAGTGAATGTATATGTGTATGTGTTGATAGATAGATAGATAGGTAGATAGATAGATAGATAGATAGATAGATAGATAGATAGATAGATAGATAGATAGATAGATAGAAAAACAAACATGTATATACGTATGCATGTATGTATGTATGTATGTATGCATGCATGTATTTATGCATGAGGGTGGCGGATTGACAGAATCATTAGAATGTCGGACTAAATGCCTTGTGGTATTTAGGCATGGCTCTTTATATTCTGAGTTCAAATCCTGCGGAGATTAGCTTTACATGTCCGTATGGTGACGATACAATCGAACCCTGAAGGACGAAAATATGGCGTCGATATAAACTGTTCCCTTCTGCACCAATTTCGGGCTTTGTGCCTGTTTTGTTTGAAACAATAATTAAGTCTCTTCTTTCGCTAGGTTCAGTCAATGGACTGAGGCCAAGCTTGGGTCCTTCATTGAAGGCCTTTTAGTCGAACAAATGCCCCCCACCCCAACTCCTTTTGAAATTTTTTTTTTTTTTTGTCGGTTCCTTTTGCCGAAACACCAAGTTAGGTGAACAGAAACAAACCAACACCAGTTGTCAAACAGTGGTGGTGGGGCAAGCAAACACAAAGACACACACACATATATATATATGTGTGTGTGTAT
>NC_068991.1:8847807-8850682 GCF_001194135.2 Octopus bimaculoides | reverse complement strand
GTGTGTGTCTTTGCGTGTGTGTGTCTTTGCGTTTATTCGTCTTCCACTGATGTATTTACGTCCCTGTAACTTAGCGGTTTTGGCAAAAGCGACCGATAGAATAAGTACCAGGCTTTAAAAGAAATTAAAAATTAGTACTGGGGTCGATTCATTCGACTAAAAATTCTTCGAGTGTGTGCCCCAGTATGGCCGCAATCTAATGACTGAAACAAGTAAAAAAATATAAGATAATTCAGTTCTCTTCGCAAAAAAAAGTCACCTGCGCTAAACTTGCGTCTTATGTCGAAACCATGGAAACCGTAGATGAGCACGGGCCTTGTGCACCACAAAAGGCTCCAAGAACAGATGAAGTGATGTACATCAAACGCATTCTTGTTGACCTAAAGATTATATTGTTTAAAAAAATGTCGTCTCGGGACTAAGATGTCTCCTCGGGACTAAGATGTCTCCTCGGGACTAAGATGTCTCCTCGGGACTTCACTTGTAGACAATCGTTCATCTGTGAGTTGTTTGGTTTGCTTTTGTTTTGGGTTCAATGCGAAATTCAGACAATAAGGGTTCGCGCTCAAAATTGTTTTTTAATGGGGGCGGCGTCGGAGCTTATCTACATAAAAGAAAATGCACTAATCCCTCCACTTCAACAGTTGTCATGACTACATAAGCAAACTTACCAGGATATCTGGGACATTTCACCGAAAAGGGCCAGAAAAAAAAAGTACTATCTCATTATCGAAACAAAAGAGCAAACAAAAGATTAGCACGTGACTTCCGGTTCAAGTTTTCTAGAGGAAGAAAATGACAGCCCGAAATAAAGTGGAGCTTTTAACCCAAAGTTTTTCATTTTCATATAGATAATTATATAGACTCCTGAAGGAGTATTTATGTGTATGTGTGTGTGGTGGGGGAGTTTACAGTCGAAGCCACTTATTGTAATCACGGATCATGTTATTGTTATCAAAATTTATAGGTCCCAAACTCTATATTTGCTAAAAGTTATCATTCGATAATAGATACGGAAAAGCTTTCATCCAAAAGTTATCATAATAAACGGCTTTTAACTGAATAACTACTTGACGGAGTTGTTGGGGGAATCTTGACTTGAGATTAAATCCCATTCTAAAGAGGAGCAGGTCTTAATTGGCATTTGGTAATTATGATACAGCTTTTATAATTGGAGGTAGTTTTAATAATTCAAGAATTATTAGTTTCTATTTAACTCTGTCGGAGAGCTCCCCCGCCCCTTTCTCTTTCGCATTTTTACAACAATAAACGTCTCCTCTTTATTTTCCTTTATTTCCAACCCCTCTTCTTCGGCTACAACAGTTTCATCTGGTAGCCGATACTCGTAGACGGGCTTTATTAAGCATACGCAAATTTATACGCAAATTGAATTGTGATGTGTGTGTGTATGTATATATATATATATATAGTCTGAAGGTTAGTAAATCTAAATTATCCAGTAAGTGCTTCATTTTATTAAGACGGTAGAGTATAAGCTGAGGTTGATTTGGCTGCTATTTTTACCATTGAGACTCCCTCTATGTTGTGCTCAAATATTAGGGCTCCGTTAATGCTCTTCAACGTACGATGCTTAATAAATGTAATAACTGTTGTCGAAAGGATACATGCAACATTCAAATTGTTCTTCTTTTAATAAAGGATAACTTGCAGCAACGGTTCGTGTAGAAATTCCTTGTGGCAATCGTTAGTTTCCGGATTTTTAATATCGATAGTTCTGATATCATGTAGAGTTCAATCAAAATCTCTTAAACATTATTAATAGTACTGGTACAGAAAAACACATTTAGTGCTATTGATTTTCTCCGGTACACAAAATTCTGATTGCTACATTTTTTTCGTTCTATATTTTTCCGTTCAATACTTTTTTTCTTTCTTTTTTTGGTTCTCTAATTACATGTTTCGTGTTGCATGTACTGTTTTAGGATATGTTCCTACTAATACTTCGATATTTGCAGCCTTAATTGCCAGATATTGGAGATACGTTTCGACCGTTAAATGACATGTCAGACTAAATCATTGCTACTCTTCGCTGCACAATTAGGTAAGGACATTAATCTTGGCTGAACCATCCATCTCTGTTATACGAGAAGCGGTAAGCGAGTCAAAGTACGTCTGTTATACGTCTATTTATACATAACAACGAGGAAACTGTGTTAGTCTGGAGTGTTAGACTTGATCGCATATTCCGATTTCTTGAATATAAAACAGTGGGGGATTAATTGCCGTGATAAATAGAATTAGAGAAAGACTGTCTCCATGAAGTTTAGATCGAGGGGGTTTCTCCATTTGTTGGAAATAACAGATAAATATCCTTCAAATCACATCGAACCGAAATTAAAAAAAAAAAGGAAATCCTTGTAAGATGATATAGTCAAAGATACCCACTTTGTTGAAGATATTTAAGCAATAAACGAACAGAAATTGAAATCGAGAAGACAAAAATCGTATTAATTATATAATGATTAAGAATGAGAGAGGTGAAGGACCAAAAAATTTATACATTTTTCTTTGTCAGTTTTCTTTTTCAATAAGTTTTTCAAATTTATTTACCACCGTCAAACGAAATCATAAGTAATATCACACACACATATATATTTTTAATTTCGCGCATGTGCATTGTTTTTTTTGGGGGGGGGATACTAGACAATATAGTAGGATCAGTTAGGCACCGTCTGTAAGAAAAACAGCACCATGACACAATTCACTCTGGCAGAAATTTGGAAACGACATGCTGTACTGGTTGGTGTTCGCGCCAGAAATTCCAATACGAAGAGATAGTGAAAACACAGAACAACCGTTGGCTTGCCGTGTCCCCAAAACATGTACCAATCAACATCATGGTTTTCGGAGTGAT
>NC_068991.1:8845919-8847797 GCF_001194135.2 Octopus bimaculoides | reverse complement strand
GTAGGATCAGTTAGGCACCGTCTGTAAGAAAAACAGCACCATGACACAATTCACTCTGGCAGAAATTTGGAAACGACATGCTGTACTGGTTGGTGTTCGCGCCAGAAATTCCAATACGAAGAGATAGTGAAAACACAGAACAACCGTTGGCTTGCCGTGTCCCCAAAACATGTACCAATCAACATCATGGTTTTCGGAGTGATCACTAATGATGACGACGTTATGCCTCCATTCATCTTCCCACACGGCCTCACACTCAACACGGAGACCTACATCAAGTGCCTGGAGGAGGTAGAGCTGCCCTGAATCAAGAAGTTGACTGCTGGAAGACCCTATGTCTGACAACAAGACTCTGCACCATGCCTTACAAGCAGGAGAACCCAGTCATGGCTGTCAGACAATTTCTGCAACCACATCGCCCCTAACATTTAGCCACCTAACTCTCCAGATTGCAACCCCCTTAATTATTATGTGTGAGGCGCAGTTGAGCGAGAGACCAACAAAACTCCTTGTAACACCAAAGATGAACAGAAGGCAAGGATTATGGCAGCACTCACTAACTTACATAAGGAGACCGTCCAGAAGAGTTGCAGGAGATTTCGAAGTAATCTCGAGTCCAATGTTGAAGCCAATGGCGATTTTATTGAATAAATTTACTGTTTAGTATTTCGAGATATTTTTATGTAATTTTGGTAAATATAGCTGTTAAAATAAGATCTCAGTGTTATTTTCATTTTTGCGTAATTCAGACGACAATATATTCACCGCACCATGTATGTGTGCGTGTGTGTGTGTGTGTGTGTGTGTGTGTGTGTGTGATAGAAAACTCCGTTTTTGTTTCTGGTTTACAAGATTCTTGATGTGCGTTGAAAGATTTTGTTGTATCTCGTGGGGGATCATTTTGCCGGTAATAAACGTACGCACTAATTCTATTTCATTTCTTTCATTTGTTATTTGGTATTTAAACGAGGTTTACAATCTATGTGTGTAGTTGTTTCACACACACACACACAAACACACACACACACACACACACACATACACACACATATATATACATATATGGTTTTCCACCGTTTGAACTCGCTTTATTGCAATTTGCAAGCGCTAAACATCACTAGCATTCACGAATTCTCCTTTTCATATACATACACATATATAACTTCAAGTCTATTTGTAGCAGAGATAGACTAATTTCGAAGAAACAATTCCAAAATGATAGATTTCTTCAACCTCAATGACATATTGCCGGACATATTAGTTTGCGGCTTTGAAGAGACGAAAGAAAATGGAAGAAAAATAGCCGAGAAAATTGATCATGAATTGGAGTAATAAGACTCATGAAGGAGAAAAATAGAGTCCGGTGTATGTCAGGCTCTCCCATTCTAGCAACAAAAGTAATTGTTTAATGAAACGGACCGACTCTAGAGTGTCGTCTGCTTTATCATTGATAGGCTTTTGCATTGTAAGGTCAGCTGAGTATGGACGGTACGAAATAAACTTTTGCTATAATGATGTCGATGACGATGGGAGAGGAGGCAGTGTTTATCTCTTCGGTGACGGAAATTGTGAGCCGAAAGTGCTGGTGGTGGTGGTGGTGGTGATGGTGGAGGTGGTGAACCATGAGTACAATATATGGTTTGAAGAGATTCTAGAACGGTGGAAGACTATGAAGGACACGTATATTCGTATGTGTGTGTATATATGAGTATGTGTATGTATGAGTGTATATGTATGTGTGACTGTGTGGTAAGAAGCTTGCTTCCTGACCATATGGTTCTGGATTCAGTCCCACTGCGTGGCACCTTGAGTGGATTTGGTAGACACAAACTGAAAAAAGCCCATCATATATATTTATATATATATATATATTTATAT
>NC_068991.1:8843389-8845797 GCF_001194135.2 Octopus bimaculoides | reverse complement strand
TGTGTATATATGTGACAACCGGTGTTGATGTGTTTACGTCTCCGTAGCTTAGCGGTTCGGAAAAAGAGACCGATAAAATAAGTACTGGACTTTTAAGAAAAGTCCTGAGGTCGATTTGTTTGACTAAAAACCCTTCAAAGAGGTGCTCCAGCATGGACTGAAACAAATAAAAGAATATTGCAGCTGCATTTAAACCTCATTCTAACTATTTTAGTCATATATTTGATTGTTTAATTATTTTTGTCATAAAAGCCATTTTAATGGGGGCCTTTTCGCATCTATTTACACGCCCTTGTCGAACTTCTGCTTCGCTTGATATTTGTGTTGCATTTATATTATTATTTAGTCTCGCCTTCTCTCTGTTTATGTGCTGTGATGTGTGTTTTTCGTTCACAATAGAAAATGAAAAGAGGAAAGGATACACAAACATAGGCTCAGGCGTAGCTCTGTGATAAGAAGCTTGCTTCCCAACCACACGGTTCCGGGTTCAGTCCCACTGCGTGGCACCTTGGGGGGGTCAATGTAATCGACTAACACTCTCCTTCGAAATTGCTGGCCTAGAGTCAGAATTTTGAAATCAGTATTTGACTGAAGACTTCTGTGGATCATAGTGTTTCTCCCAATATTGTATTTCTCAACATTACCGCCAGTTCGATGTTCTGTATATGAATGGAAGGCATCTTTCGATATATAACATTTCATTGCAAAAGTTATGGCCATTTTCTCACTTTCAACATCTAACGTCCATAAGTCGCATCCATGGAGTGAGGTTGAAATTAATATAACTCTTCAAACATGATTTTTTTTTTTTTTTTATTGCTTTCTCAAACATTGTCTAATTTTTGCCAATACCATTGTAACTGCTGCAAGCCTTCTTTCTTTCCTTTCATCTCATATTTTCTGTTATCATTCTTCTCAAATATTTAAATTTATCGACTAGTTTTGAACATCTTCTAAGCTATTTCAATAGGATTTACTGTTGTTCTTTTGTTCTTTATTAATTGTCATTATTTTGTTGTCGAGGTTTTTTTTATTTTCCTTCACTTATCTCCATTCCATATCTTCTGGCAATTGTTAAAAGTTCTTCATCAATTATGTCTTATTGAATCAATATTATCTGCAGAACGGAGATTACTGACTTCGCTATTTCTTACTTTAGCATTTCCTTCAAAAGATTCAAAAGTGTCTGACGTTATGTATTCTACAAACATTGAAAAGGTTTGGTGAAAGATCACGCCCAAGTCTGACATTATCTGTTGCTTTAAACCAGCTATCCGGTGAATTTCTAACCAAAGCCGAAATTGTGCATGTTTATAACAATGATTTTATAACATTTACTATTGGAAAGCTGATGAGACAGTTTCACATTATAAGCCAATACACAATCTTACACAATCATAAGCATTAAAAAACAAGAAAGGGAGAGATGAGTGGATGTCAACAAAACCATAGCAGCGGCGCATTACGTTGGTGTCCGATCGAATTAACACGAAATATCACACATCATGTATAGCCTAAACTAAAACTATAAGTATTAATTTTTTAACTATGCAGTAAACCCTCGACTATCACAGGTGTTACGTTACAAAACCTCCCACAGAAATAATTAAAATCTAAAAATATATAAATACCTATCGGCCGCAGAAACCTGGATATACTGAGGAGTCCGCGATATAAATTTACATATATTAGCCAGAAAAATCAGCGATGTACTGAATGCGCGATAGGCGAACCGCGATATGGCGAAGGATTACTGTAGAATTAAAACGATTTTCTAATTCATTCTAAGAATGGTAATTCAGTGCATGAAAAACCAATGTATAATTCGGGAAATGGTTAATATTTTCATGTTAAGTAGACGCAACTTCTCCGTACCTTTCGTCTTCAAAGAATATATTTCGTGTAACACTATTTAAAGCCACGTGCCGAGTGTAAAGCTCCAGAAAACGTTATATAATGAATTATTGAAGCAGAGTAAATCCAGTCTTTCGCTTCAGAGGGAATAGCGTAGGCGGAAATGAACGAAGGATAAGACTTCGTAGAATCGTTAGATTGTCGGACAAAGTTAAATTTTTTTTTTTTTTTTTTTTTTTTGCACCACGGACAATTTTCATGCGAGACCGTGGGATCACGCGCATAACAACACACACACATACACAAAAAGTGCATAATATATAATTTTATTGTTAGATATATAATCCTTTGTACTAATGGCAAAAGACCTGAAATCGATTACATCAAGTCCAGTCAATTCCATCAATTGGTAATTGTCTCATCGGCCTCGAAAGGATGAAAGGCAAAATCGGCCTCGGCGGAAATTGAACTCAGAACGTAGCGACGGGCGAAATAATATTATTATTATTATTATTATCATTATATTTTTGCCACAAGGGCAGCAATTTGGGGGG
>NC_068991.1:8841931-8843361 GCF_001194135.2 Octopus bimaculoides | reverse complement strand
ATGAAAGGCAAAGTCGACCTCGACGGAATTTGAACTCCTAGGGATTTTGACTGGGAAGAAGAAGAAGAAGAAGAAGAAGAAGAAGAAGAAGAAGAAGAAGAAGAAGAAGAAGAAGAAGGGTTTGTTTCAACGGTTAGTACAAGGTCAGCAATTTTTACGGTAGTTGGTCAATCGATAACATTGATCCCCAGTAAATGACTGGTACATCAGGAAGATGAAAGACAAAGCAAACCTCGACGTGAATTGAACTCAGAAAATAAAGAACCAACTAAAATATCTCATTGCTCTAACGATTCTGCCAGCTACCATTCTCAACAAAACAACATCATCTTCATCAACAACAACAGCAACAACAATAATAATAATAATAATAATAATAATAATAATAATAAACGTGGAAAGCAGTAAAAAAAAAACTTGGTAGTTTATCAACGATCCATTAAAATCAACATTCACGGAGGAAAAAAAAATTGAAGTAGTGACGTCATCGATTCAAAGAATATTAAACGCAAAATGCAGAGTTTTACAGGCGGTAATTCTTTGAAGATGGATATTTGTGATGTGAAAGAAAAATGCCAAGGATAATTCTAATGGCAGAAATTTCTAAAAGAGTTAAACATTTTGTTTTGTTTTGTTTTTATTTTATATTATTTTAATTTATTTTATTTGATTGTATTTTATTTTTTATTTTTGGAACTTCAACAACTTGATCATATAATTGAGTATGATTTCATCAAACCCTCCATCTTTTGCAAGAATCGCAATATCTTTTTGAATTTCTCGTAGAATTTCTGCTGGTAGAAATCTGTAAAATCACAAACGCACTACTCGAACATGAGGGTTCCACTTCATCCCATGGTTCGACTATGTTTTCTACTACAGGGCATTCAAAACGTCTCTCCGCAGTATTTTCCTTTCATCCTTTCGGGGTCGATGAAATAAGTACCAGTTGTGCACTGGGGAAATGTAATCGACTATCCCCCTCCCCCAAATTTCAGGATTATGATATAATTATTCTGGAAGAAAATTGATTAATAAATAGACACCATTATATCATCGTTTTAATGTCCAACTTTACATACACGATGCATGGATTGGATGGAGTTTACTGAGACAGATTTTCTACGCGGTGGGGATGACCTGCCTGTCGCCAACCCTACCTTGATTCCAAGCAAGGTAACATTTCCCATGTCCAGACATACTTTCACAGAATTTTGGAAACAAATGACACACCTTGTGTGACAGTGGCACTCGTTTACAATAATCATGCGACGTCAAGACCAAGGAACATCAAAATACACACACTCACATACATTCATACGTACATACACATATACATACATACACTCACATATATATATACATACACATACATATACATACACATACACACACATACATACATACATACATACATCGCCATGATAGAT
>NC_068991.1:8839910-8841471 GCF_001194135.2 Octopus bimaculoides | reverse complement strand
CATACATACATACAAAAGATATTCCAATAGATGAACAGACATACAAAATCAATATCTCAACCATGAATCTCATCCGCGCCCCCCCCCCCGCAAACCAAGGACCAGAATATCAGAAATAATTCCGCATCAACCACGAAACACAACACACTGTTGCAGATGCAGTTTGCTCTTATCAACGCAGACATTATGTCTCACATGTACATATTCCATCCTTCGCTATTATTCTTTATCTAATTACTTTGCACTAAGCTTCCTCCCTCCCATACATGTACAAACATGTATGTATATGTGTGTGCGTGCAAGAATGTATATGTGTATGTATATGTATGTATGTATGTACGTATTTATGTATGTATGTATGTATGAATGAATGTATGTATGCATGGTGATTGTGCATGCATGCACGTATGTATTTGTGTATATATATATATATTTTGGCACATGTATGTATTGATGTATGTATTATGTATTTATGTATGTATGTATGTATGTTTGTGTATGCATGTATGTATGTGTGTGTGTATGTATGCATATATGTATATGTATGTATGTATGTATGTATGTATGTTTTGCACTTATGTGCCTACCTTAAAAAAATTTCTTTTGTTATTTTAAAGCACTTTTAATAATAATTGGGCATATGTGGGGGTGATTCTATACTGAGAAAAGTCAAATTTATTGTGAAAATCAAATAGATAGGACACACACACACACACAGACGTCACCGTGCGTGTATATGAATGTAGGTAAACACACACACACACACACACACATATACACGTGTATATATGTGTATGCATTTATTTGCACCCGTTATGTATGTATTTCTGTATATACATACATTTATGCATTCACCCACCCATCCATCTATATATACATACGTATATAAATTCCATACGTACATGCGTACATATATACAAACATACATACATACATACATACATATACAGTACAAAATATATTAGGTGGGATAATTGCATAAATAGTATATAAGACACATACATGGTATCAGATAGTATATAAGACACATACATATATATGAAACATAAATATAAACAAGACACAAGAAATTTTAAAAATATATAAATTTACTTTATATAAATAGCCATGATGGGTTCATCAGTACAGAAAAATAAAGATTTCTTTGACCAAGCACACAACTCCAGTAAATAACTGGTACACATTTTGTCATTCCTGGAGAAATGAAAGATCATTGTTGTTGTTGTTGTTGTTGTTGTTTTTAGGCCCAGGTCGATCCTGATCAGACAAACTCGTGACCAAATAGCATTCCAGTTATGGTAGTTCTACCTTGTCAAAGAATATCTATAAATACATGATCCAATGTGTCCTTCCTTTTGTGGAGATGTGTGGCTTGGTGGTTAGGGTGTTGGATTCATGATCATAAGATTATGGTTTCAATTCCTGGACTGGGTAATAATGTTGTGTTCTTGAGCAAAACACTTGATTTCACATGTGTGTATGTGTGTGTGTGTGTGTGTGTACGCGTGTGTGTGAGTGAGTGAGTGAGAGAGAGAGAGAGAGAGAGGGAGAGTGAGTGCAT
>NC_068991.1:8829110-8839900 GCF_001194135.2 Octopus bimaculoides | reverse complement strand
GAGAGAGAGAGAGAGAGAGGGAGAGTGAGTGCATGTGTGTGTACATATATATATATATATATATATATAAAACAGTTCATTAATGATTTACAAAATTCAGAATTTAATTTATAAAAATATATACATTTCTCACTATATATAATACATGTATACACACACACACACATACATACATACATACATATATATATATATATATATATTAGGCCCAAATATTGTTTCATGTTCAAAATGGCCAGGTCTGGCCTCTCACAACTACCCTACAATGTCATTCTCAAAAATAAATTACCATATCTTTGAAATGTGAAAGCTATGAGATAATACATGATGATGATGAATTCAAAACAATGTGAATAATAAATAATCATTATATTTGACAGAATGATCTGTTTGTTACTCACAGTAAATCAAATCAGTTATTTAGCTTATTGGTTTCAAATTTTGGCAGCTTTGGGGAAGGGGCTAAGCCAGTTACATTGACCCCAGCGCTGAACTGGTACTTATTCTATCGACCCTGAAAGGATGAAAGGCAGAGTCAACCATGGCAGAATTTGATCTCAGAATATACAGGCAGGTAAAACGCTGCTAAGCATTTTGCCCGACATGATAACAACTCTGCCAGCTCACCATCTTAGTGATCTTGCTTATTGATCTCAGTTCTGTTCTTTTCTAAAATGTGGCACCTTGGGCAAGTGTCTTCTACTATAGCCTCGGGCCGACCAAAGCCTTGTGAGTGGATTTGGTAGACGGAAACTGAAAGAAGCCCGTCGTATATATGTATATATATTATATATATATGTGTGTGTGTGTGTGTGTGTGTGTGTGTGTGTGTGTGTGTTTGTGTTTGTCCCCCTAGCATTGCTTGACAACCGATGCTTGTGTGTTCATGTCCCCGTCACTTAGCGGTTCGGCAAAAGAGACCAATAGAATAAGTACTAAGCTTACAAAGAATAAGTCCCGGGGTCGATTTGCTCGACTAAAGGCGGTGCTCCAGCATGGCCACAGTCAAATGACTGAGATTGAGGCTATGTGTTCCTATTCAACTCAATTCCAATCTGCAGCACTTGAGGTACATTATCATTCTGCATTAAATATCTTTTTACTTCCACGCCAAAAATAGGGCAACTAGTTGATGTTTACATGGGTCTTCCCTAATACATTTATCACCCATCTGTATATAGACGTGTGAAAATTTCTGAAATCATCTATTGATTTCAGGTGCCATATTACCAAAGAAAATAGCAAGTTTGGACATTTTGGCTTGTACACTATTACTCTCTTTCAAAATTTCCCTCATCTCATCTTCAAGATCTAGAATTTTTCGGTGAGCATTGTCTAATTCCAATTGCTGATCTTTGGCTAACTGAGATAGGGCTTTTTGGTGTGCACTTTCCTTATCATCCAACTGTTGTCGGAACAAACTGTCCATTTTAGACATTTTCTCTTCATTTTTTTTCAGTTCACTTTTCGCTTTCTCGCAAGCCTCCAGTAAACTTTTTTCTTTGTTCTCCCAAATCGATTTAGCTTGCTTTACTTGAGCTTCTAAAGTACTAATCAAATCAGATTTGTCTTTCCAATGCTTTTTTAACAAATAATGAGCATTCTGAGATCTCTCCAGCTCTTTGACCACTTCGGCAAGTTGGTCTTTCAGTTCTGCTTTACGATCTTCAAGTTTTTCAATTGTAAACTGACTTTCTTGTCTGGCTTCCTGTTCAAGCAACAGTTCATCTTCAATCTTTTTTTGTGCTTTGTAAGCATCTTCACGGATATCCTTTATCAATTCATCCTTCTGGTGCAACTCTGCTTTCAGGGATCTTATTGACTCAGCCTGGTCATCAATGATTTTCATTTTTATTTTTACTGTATCTACCTCAGATTTCAGTTGCTTCTTCAGACACTCAATTTCAACTTCAAGAGATTCCAACTTGACCTCAAGTCGACCACGATCTTGAGCAAGAGAAGTCCCTTGTTGAGCAAGTTCATTCTCCCAAACCTTCCGTTCAGCACGTAAACCCACAATAAGTGACTCTTGCGCTTCAATCTGAGCTTGATATGTCAAACAGTCGTGCTTTAATTTGTCACTTTGAGTTGCTCTCTTCTGCATCTCTGCCAGATGCTGGTTAGCATCTTCCATTTGTTGTTTGTGTTTGGAAGTCATTTCTTGTTCTGATTTCAAGAGATCTGAAATTTGATCCTTTTGTTTCTTAACAACATTTGTCAACTGTGAAAGGGTTTCACTCTTTTTCTTGTCCTTCATCTGAGCAGCAATTAAAGCCTGTTTATTGAGCTCATTTTCTTTCACAATTGAATCACAAGCAAGTTCAAGTTGATTCACTTGGCCTGACTCAAGCTGCAAAGCATCGTTCAACTCCTTTTCTACATTCTTATAATGCTTCTCCATCATTTCAGTGCGTTCAGCCTGAAGCTTCATGCGATCTTCATATTGCAATTTAACATGTTTCAACTCCCTTTCAATCACACTGCGAAGCTCTTTACTGCCTAATTTAAACCTGTCACGGAGTTCATCTTTATGTTCGAGTTCCCGAGATGCCAGCAACTGTTGCAGTTCAGTAACTTGTTTTTGTAAAGAAGTCACAGAACTCTTCAAGTCACCAGACTGCTTTGTTGCAACTGCTGAAAGTTGGCGCTCTTTTTCAAAGCGTTTTCTCTCTTCATTTAATATTCTCATATGTTGGTTTTCTCTTTCAACAGCAGAAGATTGAACTTCTGATAAAAGAGCTTTCTGACTTTCCATGTTTTCTTTTGCTGTATTTAGCCTTTGCTGGAGATCCTCGAGTTTCTGATCCATAGAGCTAATTTTTTGCTCCAAATTTATGCTATGCGTTTTTTCTTTGTTAAAACACTCTTTTAAGTGATTGTTTTCTTGAATTAATCTTTCATACTGTGTCTTGATTTCTTGTGAACTTGCCTTGGCATGGTTCACAGAAGCAGTCATTTCTTTCAAAGCCTGCTCAGCTTTCCAGCTGCGAGACCGTTCCTCTGCAAGTTCTTCAATCAAATGCTTGTAGGTAGTTTCAATAACATCCCTGTACTCCTTATCACTCTGCTGAACTTCATTATCAACTTTTACTCCTGCCTTTTTACAACCAACACGAGAGTCCACTTGCTTACTGCTGCAAAGATTTGGCTTTGACTGGTTCTCACTGGGATTTTTACTTTTGATACTAGTTTTCAGAGGTTTCTGCACTGGTTTAGTAGAAATCTTAGTTGGTTTAGCAATCTTGTTTGACCTTTCTTTAGTTTTTGGCAATATTTCGCTAGTTCCATTACTCTTTCTCAAAGCATTACTATTATTACTATTGTTGTGAGGTTCTATTATCAGACTTTCACCCCTTGTCGATTCCATGCTTAAACTAGACATCCTAAGAGGGCCATTAAATTCATCGTTCTCCGAGTTTCGTAAGTTATTCTCTGTTCCCAGCACTGAATCAGAACCATTATCGGAATAGTATTTATATTTATATTTCTCCATAACAAGATCGATTTGGGGCGTTTTTATTTCGCACAGCGATTGTGAATCCATACTACTTCCGGGGGTTTTACTGTGGAAACGTCCAGATTGACTTTTAAAGGTTTCATAGGAACTTGAGTCCACAGAGACGGGGAAATCTAGACTCGAGCCAGGATTTCGTAAAGCAATACCAGGGATATCTCCCAGTCTTAGGATTTCACCACTTCTGGAAACATTATCCAAAACAAGGATCTGAGTTAATCGCGAAAGGAGTCGCTGCCGATAGTCAATTTGGCTGCAAACAGGATTGGTCAGATCATCTTGCTCTAAAGTAAGGCAACGGATATTTGAGCAATCTCTCAGAGAAGTAACCAGATGACTTAAATTAGCGATCTTGTTATCGTGAAGAGAGACAACACTGAGGGAATACTCACTCCCGCTTACCTCCTTAAACCCACTAACGTCCTCAATTTGATTATGGCTGAGGTTTAAAAATAGGAGAGATGAAAGTGATACCATACCTTCCACCTTCCGGATGAAATTACACGAAAGGTTCAATATTCGGAGCATTCTTAGATTACTGAGTGCTTTCATACTTGAAATTCTGTTGGACGACAGGTCAAGTTCCCTGAGGTAGAGCAAGTTGGATAATTGTGTGGAAATCACCGTAAAATCGTTGCCATGTAAGTTGACAACTTCGGTGGAGTCGTTTAATGGAAGTTTCGACGACTCTGAAAGACCGCGACATATTAAAGAAACTTCTTTGGCTGGCCACGACGACATTATCAGTTTAGATGTGGAAAAGGCTAAAACACTGTCACAATGTAATCCATCATAGATTTACCGATTTACCGGGATCAATATAAACCGAAGTAACGACATTTCTGTTCTGTGTTGTTGTTCGTAGAAACGGTCGTGTTTGAACATGTCTCCACTCAACAAAGAGCGATTCACTAAGGGACACAATTAGACACCGATTTGAAATTCTTTTTATTAGTAAAATAACTATTATTTTCTTTAATCTGTAAGACTTGGACAAAACACCAGAAAACTGTTTTTCAACATGGATTCCACAACATCTATGATACCAGCATCATAACCTAGGAATTATACATGATTGTTAGATTCGCAGGAGTAATCCAAAATAAACTGTATATAATTCATAGGCATCAGCTATAGTAGATGTATCATTGTCAGTGAAAAAATACTGCTATAACAGTTCATTAGTTTTCCTCCGTCTAAATTACTTTCATCTCAATATAAATCAATAGACAATAGAAAATATCACGAGGAAACAGTTATTTGATGTAATAAATATATAGATAAATGTGTTGGTTGTACAGAGTTGCTTCCCTTAAGCCACGCCAGTTTGGCCGGAAGCAGAGAAAAAAAGAATTGGAAATTTTTTAAAATGTTGGTTGCTAGTCTTACTGGTAACTGGGGTTTGAAGATACTAATCTTGAACGTATTTACATGGCCGGTTAGCTTAGTTGGTTAGAGTGTCGTGCTAATAACGCAAATGTCGTGGGTTCTAACCCTACACGAGCTATATACTTTTTTTTTTCAAGACTGTGATCCGGCATGGCCACAGTCAAATGACTGAAACAAGTAAAAGAAATATATATATATATATATATATATATAATATATAGGGGGAGAGAGAGAGGTTTATTATAATGGTATAAGCAGGTGTACTTCAAGAGGAAACAGCTAGGACTGACCCTACCTACCAATAATAATAATAGATAGATAGATAGATAGATAGATAGAGGTAAAGGAAATAACTCAAGTAAGCTCGTGACATGGAAGAGATAAACATTTGCCTGTATTATCTAAAATGGTGTACTCAGAAAATTTTTTAATGAACTGAAACTTTTCTTTTTGTTGGAGAAAGAAATTAAAAACCTAATGGCATTCATTAGAGACTCACAAAAAAGGGAAGAGTTAATTTAAAGAAATTCCAAATAAATTTTTAATATCTAATTTCTATGCTTAAGGAAAAATTTGACCTTTGTTAGCAAAGATGGTTACAGTAACGGACATGTTTCGATCTTATTGGACTTCGTCAGCGAAGCTTGGACAGCATGAACCTATTTGATCAACACTGAGAATTGTACAAAAAGGAAAAGGGTTACGAAGATTTTGTAGGAAGATCAAGACTATAGAGGACAAGACTATAGAGGACAAGATTAAACTTTTTACAGTGTTTTCCTTGTTTATTCTGAAGTCAAACACCAACCCACCATCAACACCAGAGATTGCAGGTGGAGATACAAACTGATTTTCCTTGTGTAGGTACATGTGTTTGATATTATTATATCATTCCTCTATTGTTCTTATTACTTTTTGGTAGGAGTGACAAGACTTTCGGACCACCTTGTATTTTATAATTTTGTCTTCTCTCCAGTACTGAATGGTTGATTTTTTCAATTATAGCTGTACTTTCTATTCTTTCCAGCTCTTTATTGACGTGGTCTAACGCTGCAAACAGCACATTCCATTTTGGGCCTAAAAACAGCTTTTACCGGGACCCTCGCTTTTGTTTTAGTACAACAGCCTAATCCTTAAAAAAAAATTTTTTTAATTACTCTTTTATTTGTTTCAGTCATTTGACTGTGGCCATGCTGGAGCACCGCCTTTAGTCGAGCAAATTGACCCCAGGATTTATTCTTTGTAAGCCTAGTACTTATTCTATTGGTCTCTTTTGCCGAACTGCTAAGTTACAGGAATGTAAACACACCAGCATCAGTTGTCAGGCAATGTTGGAGGGGACAAACACAGACACACAAACATACACACACATATACATATGTATATATATACATATATACGACAGGCTTCTTTCAGTTTCCATCTATCAAATCCACTCACAAGGTTTTGGTCAGCCCGAGGCTATAGCAGAAGACACTCGCCCAAGGTGCCATGCAGTGGGACTGAACCCGGAACCATCCGGTTCGTAAGCAAGCTACTTACCACACAACCACTCCTTTGCCTGGAAACAATTTAAAAATTTTTTTGTCTCAGTTGCTTGACTTCATTTGAACTTTTGACCATGCCAACTACATTTTCACAGAGAACACACTAATGGGGGTATCCCACATTTTGAATAACACCGTACATTCTGTGCCAAATAGGTTTAATGATTTTTTTCAACACATAAATGATTGTCATTTTCGTTTCACCTTGAAAAGCTACATAGCAATTGCATTCGCCAATGAAATATAATTTCTTTCCTGTAAAAACCATATCCTACTTTATTTGATTTAAATAATTCCGGCTTATTGATTTGCCTCTATGTTTCTCCATTTATGACAGTGATGTCACTCCCCATGTTTAATTGCACTTTGACACGAGTGGTTTTGATTCTCACTTTGATGAATTTTCTGTTTGTTGTATAAACTTTTTTTCTCTGATGACAAACTATTTCTTTTTTCTCATTTGGTCCAATTTTTCATGATCTTAGTTCTGCAGTGTGATTTAATGTGCCCTGTGTTCCCACAATTAAAACACTTCACATTTTTGAACGAGCACTCTTTTCTCAGATGCCTACCACCTCATGTCATACGTCAGTTTACCTCCTTATATATATATATATATATCATTTTTTTTGTGACACACTTTATCCGTCTTTCAACTCTGTCACACTGGTTTTTTATTTGTAAACAATCTCTGCTCTGGATTTCTTCTGTGTCATATCTTACTTTTAATATCCTATTGCATTCTTCTGACAGTTTTTGGAGAGTTATATCCTGGTTCATTACCAGCTTTGCGAGAATTTTCGTTCTGACTTCTGCGTCGTTTTTAAGCAATAAATCCCTGAGCAAAACTCAGGTATTTGAACGAGTCTGGAGTTAGTTTATCCAGATTAAAATCTCTCGCACTCTTTGTTCACTCTGCATGTATATGTGGTAAAGTGTTTGTCATTGCTTTTCTCAGTGTTCAGCCACTTCCAACGTGTGTTTTTTCACCAAACATCTTACATAAAATGTCAATTGTGTCCGTGAAATTTGTCAGAAACTTTTTTAGGCAATATAAAGTTACAGTTTTTCTTGTGCTCTGTCATCACTAGTTGCCTCAGAATTATTATTCAGGTCACTGCCTGGAATCAAACTCGGAATCTTGGGGTTAGTAGCCCACGCTCTTAACCACTATGCCATATGCCCATAGTGGTTAAGAACACGGGCTACTAACCCCAAGATTCCGAGTTCGATTCCAGGCAGCGGCCTGAATAATAATAATAATAATAATAATAATAATAATAATAATAATAACAACATAGTAAAGATACCTTAGGAATGAGAACCCAGGTTCAAAATTTCCCCCAAGACATGTGATGAAGGCTGGAGGGTATATCAGCCGAAACGTTGTATTAACAACAAACAAGATGAGGACAAATATCCATCAAATGTAAATAATGTACATAATTCCTCATCTCTTAAATATAAAACTCTGCCGCACAAGAGTTCCAATTAATTCAAATTAGGAATAGGCATTTGAATGAGAGGAAATACAATCTGATATGTTTCAGTCTTAATAAACCTCCTCAGCAAAGTACAGTCATTCACCTGCCAGTCAAATCCCCCCCCCCAAAAAAAAAATATATATATAAAAAAAAAACTTAGGCTATTTATAGCCACAACCTGTACTCCATGTGGTATTTGATTACAGCTTGAAAGATTGGGCTATTGAGAATTTGTATCTTTCATGGCAACTGGGAGCTGTAACTGTGATGATGATGATGATGATTGTGGTGGTGTTGGTGGTGCTGGTAGTGGTGGTGGTGGTGGTGGTGCTGCTGCTGCTGCTGCTGCTGCTGCTGCTGCTGCTGATGATGATGATGATGATGATCTTAATGATGGCGGTGGGGTTGGTGGTAATGGTGGTGGTGATGATGGTAGTGGTAGTAGTAGTAGTGGTGGTGTTCTTGATGAAAGGAAATAATAAGGGGAGGAAGGAGAAAAGGAGGCAAAAAAGGCAGGGATGAAGATGTAAGCCGATCCTGAGAGAGAGAGAGATGATTGCTCCAGGTAATTTCTACCAAGGGAATCCTATGGAATTAGATATGAAAGAAAAGTGAAGGTGAAGCCAGGTAACTCTTCCTACACGCCTAGTCTTCCTTTAGTACAGGTTACCTAACTAATTTTGCTATCAAGCTCATCTGCCCTCTCATCTTCATCATTCCCATCCCCACCCTCCTCATCATCATCATCATCATCGTCGTTGTCGTCGTCATTGTCATCATCATCAACATCGTCATCATCATCATCATCATCATCATCATCATCAACATCATCATCAACATCAACATCATCATCATCAACATCAACATCATCATCACCATCATTGCTGTAATCTGTAGCCAACAAAAGCACCACCACCACTACCATGACCACCATCAATCACCTAGGTGATTACCACCACCACCACCACTGCCACCACCAATCACCTAGTATTAACATATTATTGCCACTGTCACCATCACCAACACCATCACAGCCTCTACCACCATCACCACCATCCCGTGACCACCACCACCAATCACCTACAATCAACACTTACTCTTGCTACTGTCATCACCATCATCATCAACACCATCCCACCGCCACCACCACCAATCACCTACAATCAACACTTATAATTGGTACTGTCATCATCATCATCAACACCATCATTTACCACTAACATATGCTCCACTATTTGGAACCCAACAAGGCAGCTTCTATATTAGGGGTTCTCAACTAGGGTCCATATGGCCCTTAAGAGGCCCATATAAGATTTTATGTGCAATAGAATTGGTTTTACTTCTACAATACTTCTCTTTTACTTGTTTCAATCATTTGACTTTATTGCCCACAAGGGGCTAAACATAGAGGGGACAAGCAAGAACAGACAAAGGGTTTAAGTCGATTACATCGACCTCAGTGCATAACTGGTACTTATTTAATTGACGCCGAAAGTTTGAACTCAGAATGTAGAAGTCAGACAGAATTCCACTAAGCACTTTGTCCAGCATGCTAATGGTTCTGCCAGCTAACCATTGCTTTTATGGGCACATTTGGGTTAGCTGTATAAGCCTGTATAGGGATCTTGAAAAGGGTGGGTGGTAGAAAACTCAAGGGCTGCTCCAGATGGCCCATATTCATTCTATGCCACTAGACATAGCCAATTCTGAAAGAGAAAAACCACTCCCAGACCCAGTAATGCACTGGTGTTTTATTTACCAACCCCACAACAAAATGAAAGGCAAAGTTGACTTCCACAGGATTTGAACTTGAAATACAGGGAGCCAGCTCAAATGTCACAAAACATTCTATCAAATACCCTAATGAATGCCAATTAACTGCCTTTCGTAACTATATAAGAACTTGTATATTTATGTTGGGTATCATTTATACACTATGCTTTGTCAGTTCCTTCATGCATTCCCAAGATGTAAGCAGATATCTGCATATTTTTCCTGTAACAAGATTCCAGTTACTTTCTTAGTTGCTTTTGACTCTATGTTGAACGTAATGCCAAGCCAAATGATAGAGCTCCTAAATAGTAGTCCCCCGACCTGTTAGAAATAGCAGTCAAATCCTCCCTCAAATCAAACCCAACCTACTACCTTTAAAATAGAAGGACACATTGTATGATATAGTTGCAGCTGAAGTATAGCTTAAGGTAACATGGGATGGTCATGACTGAAATGGTTGTTGTTGTTGTTGTTGTTCTTGTTCTTCTTCTTGAAATTGTTGTTGTTGTTGTTTCATGTCTAGGTTAACAAATGGTTGAACAGACCAATCTTTTACTTGTTTCAGTCACTGGACTGCAGCCATGCTAGGACACCTCGGCAGAATTTGAACTCAGAATGTAAAGATGGACAAAATACCATTAACCCGTTTTGCCCAACAGGTTAACGATTCTACCAGCTCACTGCCCTAAATGATAATAATAATGATAATAATAATAATGATACATACAGAAAATTGCACTACTGGGTACTGCACACATTCTACGCAAAACACTTTCAATACAGTAAACATAAGAGCACCACAGCAAACCACAGCACATACCCAAGGCGCACAGAGCTGCGCTCGGTAGTGAAGTGAAAGCACGTTATAAAAATAAAACTACTAAATAATAATAATAATAATAATAATGATAATAATAATAATAGTAATAATAGTAATAATAATATTTATAGGATTGAGATTACTCCTCCAGAAAGTATAGAAGCAAAAAAAGAAGAGTGCCATTGTTATCAAGTGAATAATAATAATAATAATAATAATAATAATAATAATAATAATAATAATAATAATAATAATAATAATAA
>NC_068991.1:8826346-8827518 GCF_001194135.2 Octopus bimaculoides | reverse complement strand
ATATATATATATATATATATACTCACACAAGGAATTTGATGATGATAATGATGAAAACAAATATACTCACACACGTATGTATATATATATATAATTCCTTGTTTTCATCATTATCATCATCAAATTCCTGCTCCTCCTCCTCCTTCTGCCCCTCCTCCTTCTCCTCCTCCTCCTCATCATCGTCGTCATCATCATCATCATCATATATATATATATATATACACACACACACTCACATATATACATATATATGTATGTGTGTGTATGCCTATATGTGCATGAGAGTGTATGTGAGTGTGCGTATGTGTAGACATGTGTGTGCGCCTGCATGCAAGTGCATGTTCACACATGTGTGCATGCATGCGGACGAGTGTCTCCACTCCACGTTGGCCCAGACTGATAAAGGACAAGAGAATGCTAACCTGTTGGGATTTGAACTTTAGAAAAAATGTCAATTGCCAAAGAAATTACTGTGAAGAGTATTGCATGGTTCTCAACCAAATAACATATCATTCTCCCCACCATTCTGCTTCCCCCATTACTCTTACCCTAAAGTGGTCATTATATCAGTTTGTTTCCCTAAGTACAAGAGCTATTTTTCTTTTTTATCAAAGTGCAGAGAATGCATTCTTATCATGTGATAGTGATGGTTAACTATCATTAGGATAGCTTAGATCTCTCTCTCTCTCTCTCTCTCTCTCTCTCTCTCTCTCTCTCTCTCTATCTCTCTCTCTCTCCCACGTCTCTCTTTTTCCCTCTCTTTCTCTGTTATACATACATTCATACAAACAGTCTTTCATATATGCATACATGCATGCGTGTGTACATACATACACACATATATATATATACATACACATATATACATGCATACATACACATATATACATGCATACATACATACATACACACACACGCGCGCACGCACATATATATTCTTTTATTCTTTTATATGTTTCAGCCTTGAGGCTCTGGCCATGCTGGGGCACCATATATGTACATATCTCTCTATATATGTATGTGTACGTACACACGTGTACGCACAAACACACACACACACACACACGTATATACATATATGTATAAATATATATGTGTGTGTATGTATAAATGTGTGTGTATGCATAAATATACATATATATATATACATACATATATATATATATATATAT
>NC_068991.1:8823363-8826111 GCF_001194135.2 Octopus bimaculoides | reverse complement strand
CTATGTGGCTTGCTTGTCTGTTGTACCTTGTTTATCATTTTGTCCATGTTCTTTTGCCACGTCATGTACCCAGTTATGTATCTATGTGTACATGTGGATGAAGGTATATACACACATGTACATATATATGCATATACTCATATATTGTTTATATATATATATATATATATATATATATATACATATGTATGTGTGTGTATATATATATATATGTGTGTGTGTGTGCGTGTGTCTATATATATATATATATATATATGCATACATATATGCACGTATACACATATGTACATGTGTCTGTGCATATACATGTGGAAGTACGTATATATATATATGGTGTGTGTAGAAATATTTGTTTGTATGTTTGAGTGTGTGTGTATACATATGTATGTGTATGTGCATGTGTGAGTATATTTGACATCCAGCTTTTTGTTGATATACTTAAATGCTATTAATTCTAAGCTTATAAATAATTAACCCAATACATATGTCACTCTCAGAGATGACAAGGTCGATTGCCGGTGTGGGAGAACGGAGGTGGTATCCTTCCCTTCAGCAGATACTCAACTGTTAAAGTAGGAATTCCTATTGTTTTTCATCAATTACATAAGTGATTACGAGTTAATTGTCTCCATCAACAGCTCTTCATTAGCTGTTGTAGGAATTCGTCATGTAATTCAAAATTACAGCCAACAGCCAAGCTATTTAACCATAAAGTGTTATTATCATCAAGTATTGCAAGAGAGAAGAACTGCTCCAGTATGACCACATGGTTGTTATGGATGCGAACAGCTACATAAAGAAGTGCTGATCTCTAATTGTGGAAGGAACCTGTGGAAGGGCTAGACTCAGGAAGAGGTGAGAAATGATGTTTAAACATTAAGCCTCACAGAGGAGATGACAAGGGTCTGTAGTGGCGCGAAATTATAGCCGCCATTGAGGAAGTACTATTCTGCGCATGCGCAGGGGACTTCACCACTGGAAGCCCCTCGAGTGCGCATGTGTAGTAGAACTGGTACTTAAAGAGTGAGTTTCATTTTCTCAGACAGTTGCACGACAGACCTTCTACGTGACAACTCCTTGCTCCTCAACGAAGCACTCTTCACCACGATGCCTTCGATGGTGATAGCTACTTGCTTTTCTGGCAGGCATCAAGGAAGCCCTTAACCTTCCAATACCAAACTACAATTCAATCAGCGGCTGCTAAGCTGAATGACAGGAATTGTGAAACCAAGCATCATCAAAAATAAAACCTTTTTATTATATTGTTAATTGTTCTAATGTCTCTTCATATATAATGCTGTTGAAAGGTGATAGAGAGAGACTAAAGTCTCTATGACAACTATCAAACCTTTTACAGGTCTGAGACTTCTGGCAGGTTTGCTGTGCTTGAGAAGCCATGACAAGTTAAGTAAAACTGTGGCTATTTGTACATCCTGTCATGTTCTCTACGTACATCTCAGCTTTGTGTTGAGGGCTCCCAGGAGCTGGTGTCATGTAAAAAGTACTAATGCCAGTGTCGCATAGTAGCATCCATGCCGGTGCCACATGAAAATGCCCATGCAAGTCCACGTAAAAGTACCTGTGCCAGCATCATGTCAAAGTGCTGGTGCTGTGTAAAAGAGCCCATGCATCCAGTACTCTAAAATGGTTGATGTTAGGAAAGGCATCCAACCATGTCAAAACAGACAATTGGAACCTGTGCAGCCCTCTGGCTTGCCAGCTCTGTCAAACCATCTAACCCATGCTAACATGGAAAACAGACATTAGATTATGATACCGATGATAATTATCATCATCGTTTTGCTAACATCCACTTTTCCATGCTTGCATGGGTTAGGAGGAATGTACCAAGGCAGAGTTTTTGACAGGATACCCTTCCTGATGCCAGCCCTCACCAATTTCCTTATCACTTGACATGTTTTGAAGGAAGAATTAAAGAAATGACACTGCTTGTATGTTGTTGATACTCCAGCCAAATCTTTCTTCTTCCAGTTAGTCCAACATGCAGAAACCATTCACTCAGACATATTTTCCTATCTCCATCTGTTTTCTCTCCCGACATGCTAACGTTTCTGTCAGCTCAACGCCTTAATTTTTAAATATTAATTGCAACAAGGTAATGTATTTCAACAGAAATATAACAACAAAAGTGTTAAAGTGATCTCAATTAAAAACCTTCCATCAAAAGTTCATGTCAGTTTATGGTCCAAACACCAGATTAATTAATGACAAAGTTATTTTACTAAATTCTTCATTTTTAAAAAAATAAAATCAATGGATTCAAAGGCAGTGTATTTCAACAGAAATATCATACCAAAAGGGTTAAAGAGCAAATTCTTGACTGTGATACTTCCAAATCTTAAATCTGCCAATTTTCTGCTGTGGCTTGATTTGAGCAGACGTAACTAAGTCACTTGAAATATTTGAATTTCTCGAAACCACTTCCATTGAACTAAAAATTGAAATAAGTAGGATACGACATTATTTGCTAATGTGCTCTGGTAATCCACACCATCGTCAATGCCACCAACATCATCCTCATCAATTACATATACATGCCACCATCATTATGATTCCCCACAGACTCCATTGCCTTGCTGTCGTTACTATCGGTACGACGTCTATCGATGCCACCAACTATGACCATGACAATTACAGTCACTACCATCGACAGAATTCCAATACCAATACCAAGACTACCGCCACCACCACCATCACCTCCACCACCACGACCACCACCACCACCAC
>NC_068991.1:8820977-8822997 GCF_001194135.2 Octopus bimaculoides | reverse complement strand
ACCACCACCACCACCACCACCACTACTACTACTACTACTACTACTACTACTACTACTACTACTACTACTGCCTATACAAGTGTCACTTTAGCCATGGTATTTAGAACAAATGTGTTATGTATATCTTTCAAATCTAAAATTTAATCTTTGAAGGATCGCAGAGGTTGAGCAGTTCTTTTCCATCTGTTTGTCCTTGAAAACATACTTGTTAATTCAATTGAGCTATACGGAAGGAAGTCTTTTATGAGAAACACTCTAACACACACGCACGCACGCACACATGCACCCCTCCCCACACACACACATGCATTCACACACATCATTAACATGGGTAGGTGTGTGCATATATGTAAGAATATATATATATATATACTTTATTTAAAAGCAGCAGTAATATAACAAAAAACTGTTACTCGGAGTTTCATGTTCCCATTCATTGGACAGTTTTCTAACAAAACTGTCCGATGAACAGGAACATGAAACTCCGAACATATTACTCTACCTCTGGTATTTGAGTACTCTTTTTTCCACCTTGTTGCACATTTATGTGCTTACTTTGGTATATATATATATATATATATATATATATATCATGGCCTTCGAACTTTAGGCCTCACCGAGGCAATGACTAGTGACCGGGATCTTTGGAAATATGCAGTAGGTGAGAAGACCCAGCAAGGCAAGTGAGAGCATAATCTGTGGCCTCTGCTAGAAGTGTAGCCAGCTCACTTATTCGTATCTTTACTTCATTGGACACTAAACTCTGCTTGCGAAGAACTGTTGAGGCAAGTGAATTTGAAATCTGAAATCGAAATCGAACCGAATCCGACGACTGGCACCCATGCCAACCTCTCCATCATTGGACACTAAACTCTGCTTGCGAAGACCTGTTGGGGCAGGTGAAATCGAAATCGAAATTGAACCATATTCAATGACTGGCACCTGCGCCAGTGGAGCACTAACAGCACTGTCCGAGCGTGTCCATTGCCAGACCAGCTGTCTGGCTTCCATGCTAGTGGCTCCCGTGCAGGTGGCACGTAAAAAACACCTTTTGAGCGAGGCCGTTGCCAGTACTGCCTGACTGGCCTTCATGCCGGTGGCACGTAAAAGCACCCACTACACTCTCGGAGTGGTTGGCATTAGGAAGGGCATCCAGCTGTAGAAACTCTGCCAGATTAAATTGGAGTATTATAAGGGCAGTTGGATACCATCTGTGAGAAAAACAGCACCATGATGCAATCCACTGCCAGAAATTTGGAAATGACCTGCTGTACAGCTTGGCATTCGCACCGGAAGCTCCAATATGAAGGTTTCAGAGTGTTTAGGTGTCAATCTGAGGACAGTGAAATCTGAGGACATAAACTGAGAGAGATAAAACTCAAAGATCCAGTCAACATCATGGTATTAAAGATACTCAATGTACAGGTGCTTTAAAGAGACAGGATCACCTGAGAATTTACTATATATACTGTGGTGTGTGTAATTAACTAATTAATTAATATATATGTATGTAAACATGGCTATGTGGTTAAGAATCTTTCTTTGAAATCATATGGTTTTGCATTCTGTCCTACAGCATAGCACATTCAAAAAGTGTCTTCTAGAATAGGCCCAATGCCACTCAATGCATTGTGAGTGAATTTCACAGACAGAAACAGTCTGTGTGAAAGTCAATCATGTATGTGTATGTACACACACACACACACACACACACACACACACACACACACACACACACACACACACACACACACACACACACACACTCACACATATGTGTGCATACATAGAGACATACATAATACAAACAGACACAGACATATACATACACACATATGAAAGAAAAGGGTTGTTGTTTACTTGAAGTATTGTAATACAGAAGTAAAATAACAAATAATGAAAATGGAGTATTTCCTACAATGTAGGACAGATAAGTTAAATAACCTTTATGTACTTCAGGCACAAAAGGCTCATCATCAGACATGAATAGCTAATAATTATATATATATATATGTATGTA
>NC_068991.1:8819904-8820457 GCF_001194135.2 Octopus bimaculoides | reverse complement strand
ATATATATATATATATATATATATATATACATACATACATACATTCATACATACATGCATACATAAATATATGTGCGCACACACACACACATGTATACATACTATTTCTTGCATGAATGCATGGCATGCCATACAGCCTTAAGATATGTAAATGAATGTAAATATCAAATCAGATTTTAATATAAATTTCATTTTTATGTGAGACAGCCGGAAACAGATGGAAAGTAGGTCTCGAGGTATTACTTGTAACTTAATTGAAATATACGGCTTCAAGTTTTAAAATTGCATGTTCTGACTTAATTTTTTTTAGGTCTTACATCTGGTCTACATACATACATACATACACACACACACACACACATACATACATACATACATACATATATGTATGTATGTATATGTATGTATATAGGCACTGACGTGTGCTAAGAAGCTTGCTTCCCAACCACATGGTTTTGGGTTCAGTCCTACTACATGGCACCTTGAGCAAGTGTCTTGCGCTGTAACCTCGGGCCGACCAAAACCTTGTGAGTGGATTTGGTAGACGGAAACT
>NC_068991.1:8818038-8819804 GCF_001194135.2 Octopus bimaculoides | reverse complement strand
TATATATATATATATATATATATATATACATATATATATGTGTGTGCATGTGTATATATATATATATGCATGTATATGTATGTGAATATATATATGTGTGTATATATGTATATGTATATATATATATATATAAATATATATATGTATACATACACACACACACACATACGTATGTGTGTACATATATATATATGTATAACACACTCACACACACACATGTATATAAAATCAAACAGACTCCAAACACACTGGTGTTTGTCTGCATTGCCAAAACTTGTGTTATTTAGTAGAATCAGCAAAAAGAGTTGAGTGAACCTGCCACCAGGATCTTGGAAAAGAGGACATTAAAATGACAGTGATGATGACAGCGAAATATATAAGTATATGTGAGTGTGTCTGTGTGTGTGTGTGTAAACACATACAGAAATACATGCACACATAAGCATATATATATATATATATATATATATATATATATATATATATACACATATATAGAAAGATAGATTGTGGAAGTGAAATAGAGTTTGTGTATGTGAGAGAGAGAGCATACAATTTAGTAACTCAAATTAGTAATACAAATTAGAATACATACCAATTTCCAAAAGCTCATTGGTTAAGACCAAAGCTAACTGTGCATTTCCTTGCTACAAAGAAACAAAAACAACCAGCTTTACATAAAACATCTGTACTTATAATAGAGAAGGCTCCTTATTTATTATTTTTTAGTAAAAGAAAGCACCTTTTACAATCTACAGTGTGAAGAAAATACTTAAATCCAAATTTAATATCCTTTGAAGTTTCTTTTATCATTGAAGATTTCAATTATAGAAATTAGTTTTCACTGTGAGGTAGCATTTTTTAACACTGCAGCACAGTTGAATGCCATCTTGTCTTTTTCCTCTCTTACACATTTCAGAGTGTAATAAGAAATCTGTTATAAATTTCCAATAGTTAATTTCTTTGCTGATATCTCTCTCTTTACTCTTCTACTCTTTTACTTGTTTCAGTCATTTGACTGTGGCAATGCTGGAGCACCGACTTTAGTTGAGCAAATCGATCCTGGGACTTATTCTTTGTAAGCCTAGTACTTATTTTATCGGTCTCTTTTGCCGAACCACTAAGTTACGGGGACATAAACACACCAGCATCGGTTGTCAAGCAATGCTAGGGGGACAAACACAGACACACAAACACACACACGCACATATATATATATATAAATATATATATACATATAAACGACGGGCTTCTTTCAGTTTCCGTCTACCAAATCCACTCACAAGGCTTTGGTTGGCCTGAGGCTACAGTAGAAGACACTTGCCCAAGATGCCACGCAGTGGGACTGAACCCAGAACCATGTGGTTGGTAAGCAAGCTACTTACCACACAGCCACTCCTGCGCCTACTTTGAAGATTTTAATTATAGAAATTAGTTTTCACTGTGAGGTAGCATTTTTTAACACTGCAACATAGTTGAATGCCATCTTGTCTTTTTCCTCTCTTACACATTTCAGAGTGTAATAAGAAATCTGTTATAAATTTCCAATAGTTAATTTCTTTGCTGATATCTCTCTCTTTACTCTTCTACTCTTTTACTTATTTCAGTCATTTGACTATGGCAATGCTGGAGCACCACCTTTAGTCAAGCAAAGTACTTATTCTATCAGTCTCTTTTGCCAAACTGCTAGGTTAAGGGGATGTAAACACACCAGCAACGGTTGTCAGTGATGTTGCGGGGACAAACAGAGACACACAAACATATAT
>NC_068991.1:8816522-8817856 GCF_001194135.2 Octopus bimaculoides | reverse complement strand
GGGTGGCACATGAGATGCACCATTCTGAGCGTGGCCGTTGCCAGTACCGCCTGACTGGCTCCCGTAGGATTTTCGAGTGAGATCGTTGCTAGTGCCCCTGGACTGGCTTGTGCGGGTGGCACATAAAAGACACCATTTCGAGCGTGGCCATTTTCGTGCGGGTGGCACGTAAAAGCACCCACTACACTCTTTGAGTGGTTGGCGTTAGGAAGGGCATCCAGCTGTAGAAACTCTGCCAAATTAGATTGGAGCCTGGTGTTGCCATCCGGTTTCACCAGTCCTCAGTCAAATCGTCCAACCCATGCTAGCATGGAAAGCGGACGTTAAACGATGATGATGATGATGATGACTTCAGGAAAAGAAAAATATGTATAAATATTTTAATTCAGTATCATTGCAATTTATCCAGTGTTATTGCAATTTGATAAAACATCAAAAGAGGTATTGATATTTATAGGGGTACTTATACAAGTTACATATCTATACAGATTTTTCCTTTCCTGAAATGTGTATACATGTTTTTTTTGGCAGACTCTGTATTATTTAGGGACTAGCATGAAACTGCCTGGAGGTTGGTCTTTCTGCTAGTAGAAAAGAATCAAAGAGTAACGAAATTCTTCAACTGGCAGATGTGCCAAGGCACAAACACACACAAGACATGGACATAAAAAGAATAAAATGCAAAAGATATAATTTTAAATTTTTCATTAAATTGAAAGTTCAAATTAAAATAATTGATTATAAATAGAATTGGAAGCACTTCTTTAGAGTTCATTAGTATTTTAAAATGGTATAAAACAAAATGTCTGGCTATTTGAAATGAATTGGACCAATTCAACAATAACAGATGAGAGAGAGAGTTACTACTTGGTTGTATAACTTGCTAGAAATAATAGCTAAATCCTCTTTAAATAACATCCTACTGTTTGAAGAAAATTCCGATTTGGATAATGTTCATTGTTGGAATACAACCTGTTCACTGACAAAATTCTCAGAATTTTGTCAGTGAACAGGTCTCGGTCTCAAAGCGACGAAAATATTTTGACAAATTAAATTTAAATGTTGAAGTGAATCTAACGGATTTTGTGTGTTATTTTAAATGGCTTATAAACACCTTCCACACTGCAATTGTTTTCGTTCCAGCACACGATCTCAGATCAGGTCACTTGCTATGCAAGTGCATCTCCGTAATAATAATAATATTAGGGATAAAATCCAAAATTACAGGTAAAAACTCAATTAAAATCAATTTATTAAAAATTAAAATTAAATCAAGTTTCACAGTATAAAATATAAATATATAGTTTTAGGGAGAAAAAAAAACAAGGTTCATG
>NC_068991.1:8814008-8816208 GCF_001194135.2 Octopus bimaculoides | reverse complement strand
TCTATGTGGAAAGAGGTTGTTCTTTCGTAGGGATATTTATCCAAGTATATGCCTGTTTAGTTCTATATCAATTAGCGATACTGGAAATTCCACATGTGCATATGTACTAGTGCTTATCATTAGTTCTTCTTGGATATTATTACTTTACACTTTTGAAATTCCAGTTGTCACTACAGATGCTTACATCTTTTCAATATATGAGAAAAATATCTAACAATACAAAGAAAATGGAGAATGCATACACAAAATAATCAATATATTTATTATAAAAGTCAATTCATGTTACCTACGCATGTTTCAGTTTCATTACTTAAGTCCATATTTAAGCAATTAAATTGCATTATAAATTTGGAAAAGCAAAAATCTTCATCAAGGAAAAAAAATCTACTGTTACTAAGGTAAAATAACAGTCAATTTTTACCTTAGTAACAGTCAATTTTTGCCCTGATGAAGGTTTTTGCTTTTCCAAATTCATAATGCAATTTAATTGCATAAATATGGATTTAAGTAATTAAACCAAAATGTGTGCAAGCAACATGAATTGACTATTATAATAAATATATTGATTATTCTGTGTATGCATTCTCCATTTTCTTTGTATTATACAGGGTGTCCACAAAGTCTGGGTACCTGCAGTAAATAAAATCATAACATAAACAATTAAATATATGAAATAATAATTCCTTAAAGTATGTGTTAATCCCCATTTACCCAGACTTTGTGGACACCCTGTATATATATATATATATATATATATATATATATATATATATATATATATATGGATGGATCACCATCAAATTTTTACCATCCACTTTTCCATGTTTGCATCTTTCAGATGGAATTTGTTGAAAACGATTTTCTGTGACCAGATTCCTCACATCAACCATCATCTGTTTCCAAGTAAGGTTACATGTCCCCTTTGTCAGTCATTATACATACATAAATGCATGTATATATGTAAGGAGAAGATAGATTCAGTAGTGGAAATCAGCCGCCCTCTAAACACTAATGTGGTTAGAAAAATACAAAAGAAAGAGGACATCTGTGGACCATATTAATAAGGAGTTTGCAAATCCAGAGCCCAAGATATAATTTCAGCTTCATAACTTTTATTATTGAAGCAACAAGATACATACCAACCTGTCTGGAGCTTTAAAGTATAGCTGAACTTGGTTTCTTGGGGAGAGAATACAAATCCTTAATTCATACTCTACAAATGATCACAGTATCAGGAACTATAATAATCCGCAAGACTTTAAGACTTAAAGAATGGCAGTTAAAACAAGATCCTTTCCTTCACAGCCTTGGTATCAAGTAAGTGGCTGTTCAAAATTTACTGTAAATTAAAAAGTTAAAGAGAACATACATACACATACACACACACACACACACATGATGGGCTTCTTTCAGTTTCTCTCTACAAATCCATTTGCAAGGCTTTGCCCAAGGTGCTGCACAGTGGGAGTGAACCTGTAGCCTCATTTTCGGGAAGCAAGCTTCATAACTACACAGCCATGTCTGCACTTAGCAATGCCTGCAACCTCATAACGAGGATGAGGTGGAGGATTTTACTGTTAATCATATAATATTTAACAGATGCTCTTGCACAAACTATATTGTGCCATTTCTCACACACCAATCTTTTATATTTATTTCTTCTCTAATCTCCATGTTTAAAATGTAGTTTTTTTCCCCTCATTTCTTCTATTTTTGATTTTTTTTTTGTTTTGCTTTGTTTTCATATCTTTGTCTATTTGTAATATGGTTTTAGCAACTTGGTAATCTCTTATTCCATTATAGAGAATTAAAGATTTAAGAGCAACTCAGCTGTTACTCCAGATGAGTTCTCACCACTGCTTATTCATATATATATATATAATATATGTGTGTGTGTGTAAATATGTATGTATGTCATCATCATCATCATCATTTAATGTCCATCTTCCATGCATGCATGGGTAGATTGTGTGTGTGTGTGTGTGTGTGTGTGTATATATATATATATATATATATATATATAAAGGTTATGAAGGGTATTGGAGTCAACCAAACCCTAAAAATACAGGCAATACCGACTAGTTTTGCCCCTGTCGTGGTTGCAACATGAGTGGGGAATATAACATGGGTCGTGTATTAGCGTGTGTATATATAAAGAAAGAATAAGATAAAGAGACCAATGGCAAAGTTAGAATTATAT
>NC_068991.1:8813120-8813886 GCF_001194135.2 Octopus bimaculoides | reverse complement strand
TATATATATATATATATATATGTGTGTGTAAATATGTATATATGTCGGTATATATTATATATCATCATCATTTAATGTCTGTTGTCCATGCTGACATGAGTTGGATAGTGTGACCAGAGCTGGCAAGCTGGGGAGCTACACCAGGCTCCAGTCTGATTTGGCCTGGTTTCTATGGCTAGTTGCCTTTTCTAATGACGCCAACCACTTTAGAGAGTGTACCGGGGGCTTTTACATGGCACCACACAGGTGCTTTATGTGATGTCACACAAATGCTTTTATGTATTGCCACATGGGTGCTTTTACATAGCACCACCACAAATGCTTTACACCGCTAGAGGGATCTTAACACTTCTGGTGTGGAGTACAGGTCTTCTTGTATACGGGAAGGTGCTTGAAAACTTCAGCTTCCTGAGGTTGTTCATCAGTACCTCATATATATATATATATATATATATAATCGTTTAACGTCCGCTTTCCATGCTAGCATAGGTTGGACGATTTGACTGAGGACTGGTGAAACCAGATGGCTACACCAGGCTCCAATCTGATTTGGCAGAGTTTCTACAGCTGGTTGCCCTTCCTAACGCCAACCACTCTGAGAGTGTAGTGGGTGCTTTTACGTGTCACCGGCACGAAGGCCTGTCAGGCGATACTGGCAACGGCCATGCTCAAAATGGTGTATTTTATGTGCCACCCGCACAAGAGCCAGTCCAGGGGCACTGGCAACGATCTCGCTCGAAAATCCTTAAATAATAAACAAGGGGCT
>NC_068991.1:8809743-8812974 GCF_001194135.2 Octopus bimaculoides | reverse complement strand
TATATATATATATATATATATATATATATGTATATATTCATATATTTATATGTACACACACACACACACACATTTTCAGGTTCAGTCTCACAACATATATCATGTTGGTGTATGCGAGTGCCTATGTGTGTGTCTCCTTGCCAACACAACGGTTATAAACAAATATCGCCATCTTATAAGCCGTGCTGGTTGGTGACAGGAAAGGCACCCAGCTATGGAAAAATCTTCCTTAACAAATTCAGTTTGAAATCTTTATCATCATCATCATCATCATCGTCGTCATTTAATGTTAGTTTTCCATGCTGGCATGAGTCAGATGGTTTGATGGATCTGACAAACTGCACGGTTGTGTGAAGCTCCATCAGCTTTGGCATGGTTTCTATGGCTGGATGCCCTTCCTAATGCCAACTAGTGTGTACATAGCTACTTTTCTTGTGCCACTGGTACTAGTGAGGTTACCAAGTAACATGCAATTTCAAGACAGGAAAGGAGCAGAAAAGGAAAAAAAGAAAATCTCCTCCCCCACCTGACCACTCATGTGGGGGGGGGGGAGATATTTGAGAAGGGAGTTGGCTTTATGTCAGGTGTTGAGAGGCTTAAAGTACAATAGTGGGACAAGCACAGGTGTCTTGTTATACAGAAGATACATGGCTACCCCGTGGGGGTAGTAATTGGTAGGGAGACTATATATATATATCATCATCATCATTGCTTAACATCTGCCTTCCATGCAGGCATGGGTTGGACAGTTTGACAGGAGCCGGCCAGATAGAAGACTACCCCAGGCTGCTGTGTCTGTTTTGGCAGGGTTTTTACGGCATGTGGTGTAGTGGTTAGAGTGCTCGGCCTACAATTATAAGGTTGTGAATTTGATATCCAGTGGTACATTGTGTCCTTGAGCAGGACAATTTGTTTCACATTGCTCCAGTCCACTCACCTGACAAAAATAAGTTGTACCTGTATTTCAAAGGGTCAGCTTTGACACATTCTGTTTCACGCTGAATCTCCCTGAGAACTACTTCAAGGGTACACATGTCTTTGGAATGCTCAGCCAATTGCACATTAGTTTCATGAGCAGGCTGTTCCATTCATTGGATCAACTGGAATAGTCATCGTCATAACCAATGGAATATCATACAACTTATGATGGAACTGGGCTGAGTGGGTTTTGATAATTTCTCTGAATTAGTGAATAAATCCCAAAAAATCAAAACATTTACAAAGAGAACTAAATCCTTTATTCTCTCTGGCAATTTTACCATTTTTTTTTACTTTGTTTTGATGTTGTTTTTCTCTCTCTCTCTCTCTCTCTCTCTCTCTCTCTCTCTCTCTTTGTCTTCCCCTCTGTCTATGTCCAGACTTAATTTAAAATGTTATATATTTTTTTAATCAATCTTGGCTTAATCATGACTTGTTACACACACACACACACACACACACACACACACACAGATTCCAGTTATTTACATGCACAAAACCAGAATATTCAATATGTATGGTAATGGAAAAAAAAAAAACAATTATTGCACTTTTAGCGGCTAAGCTATTTCTCTGACCTAACTATTTTTAGCCAGGCTCAAAACAACAAACTCACCCCTAACAGTTAATGCTAATGGGTAATAAATTATACCTTAAAATAACCCTAACCCATTCCTATATAATGCAACACTCAATTTCAACCAAGGTAGGGAAATGGATCCTGCAGAGAGACTGTGATACTGGCTTTAATCTGTTATGTTTGCTCATTCAATGGTTATTCAAGTTAAGACATCTTTACTGTTTGTTTACATACATACATGTGTGTGTGTGTGTATGTTTGGTAAGAAGCTTGCCTCCCAACTATAAGGTTCCAGGTTCAGTTTCACTGCATGGCACCTTGGGCTTTAGTCCAACCAAAGCCTTATGACGTAAACTGAAAGAAGTCTGTTGTATGTGTGTGTGTGCGTGTGTGTCTTTGTATCTGTGTTTGTTCCCCACCACTACCACCACTACCACTTGACAACCGGTGTTGGTGTGTTTACATCCCTGTAACTTAACGATTCAGTAAAAGAGACCAGTAGAATATTCAAACAAGTAAAATATAAAATATATATATATATACCGGAGTAAGCACATGTGTAACGGTTTTTTTGTTATATTTCTGCTGCTTTTAAATAAAGTATATATATATATATATATATATATAATGCATGACCACTAAATCTACATGTTTTTTTATTCTCTCTCCGTTTATTTTCTCCTATTCCTTTCTGTTGAAGAACATAGGCTTGAAACGTAAAAGACTTTCTCACTTTCCTTGGAGTCAAACTAATACACTTGCTTGTTGTTTATACACCTGTCTTTGTCTTTTGTTTTTCTGTAAATTTCAACTATATATATATATATATATATATATATATATATATATAAGCTCCTCATCATCATCATTTGGCATAGGTTGGAGAGTTTGAAAGGAGCTAGTAAGCCAGAAGACTGTAGCAGGTTTCACTGTCTGTTTTGGCATGATTTTTATGGCTGGATGCCCTTCCTAATGCCAACCACTTTGCAAAGTGGCATAAGTCATGTCATAAAAAACCTGCCTAGACCCATGTCTCCAATGCAAGAAACTATCAGTAGCTTGTATCTTTATACTGTATGCATTAAATGATATTCATCTCTCACTGAATGGAGTACATTTTTCATTGATCTTTGCTTAACAGAACAGTAAACTACATATGCATATATATATCTCATTCTTGAGAGAAGAAATTGTACACAGACATTGCACTTCTTGGATCTCTGCAGAGATAATTGTGACACATCCTCTGGAGGTGGCGATAATTTTAATAAATCAACAATTTATGTTGTATGGTATTTGATATACTTGTATTTGTCTACACACACACATATGCATATATACATGTGCGTGTGTGTGTATTTACATATATATCATCATCGTCGTTTAACGTCCGCTTTCCATGCTAGCATGGGTTGGACGATTTGACTGAGGACTGGTGAAACCGGATGGCAACACCAGGCTCCAATCTAATTTGGCAGAGTTTCTACAGCTGGATGCCCTTCCTAACGCCAACCACTCAGAGAGTGTAGTGGGTGCTTTTACGTGTCACCCGCACGAAAACGGCCACGCTCGAAATGGTGTCTTTTATGTGCCACCCGCACAAGCCAGTCCAGGGGCACTGGCAACGATCTCACTCGAAAATCCTACGGGAGCCAGATGCATAAATTCATATA
>NC_068991.1:8806299-8809157 GCF_001194135.2 Octopus bimaculoides | reverse complement strand
CAGTAGTTTTTTTTTAAAAAAAACCTGGTACTTATTCTATCAATTATTTTTGCTGAACTGCTAAGTTACAGAGACATAAACACATCAGTACCAGTTGTCAAGTGGTGAGGGAGAAACAGACAAAAAGACACACACACACACACACACACATATAATGACCTTCTTTCAGTTTCCGTCTACCAAATCCACTCACAAGGCTTTGATTGGCCTGAGGCTATAGTAGAAGACACTTGCCCAAGGTGCCACGCAGTGGGACTGAACTTGGAACCATGTGGTTGGTAAGCAAGCTACTTACCACTTTAATTTTAATTACAATTTTTTCTTTCACTTGTTGGATCTGGAGAAAGGGGCAGTGCCCGTTGTCTTTGCAGACCCCACCAAGACCAATAAAACTGGTTCCATTGAACCTCTGTAAGTCAACTTCTTCAAGAAAAGATACGAGCAGAAAGGAAGTTCCTGAGGGTTATAAGATGTTTTGGCACACCTGTTTTAGTACCACCTGTTTGGCATTGTTGATTTGGCACTGACTTAATGGTATCAAAAGCTTTAGTATTTCTATTTTCCCCACCCCCGTCACTTTTGCTTTCTCTCCCTCCCCCTCTGTGTATGTGTATAAGCATATTTCTTTTTATGCACATAAGGAGACATAAAGTATTCAGTTAATGAATTATTTCTCTCATCAATCATATTCAATTAATGAATTATTTCTCTCCCTCCCTCACCCTTGCTCTACCTCTCACTCTTCATCATCTAACATCTGTTTTCTATGCCGGCATGGGTTAGATGGCTTTACTGGAACTGGCAAGTCAGGAAGCTGCACCAGGCTCCAGTTGTCTGTTTTGGCATGGTTTCTGCACCTGGATGCCCTTCCTAATGACAATCACTTTACAGAGTGTTCTGGGTGCTTTTTATGTGTCACTGGCATATATTTTTGTACACATATTGTATGAGTTGTTTTGCTAACCAGCAGCAAAACATATTGTTGCCATAACATGCTCGATGCTCAGTCAGCTGTTCAAATCATCATGTTCCGATTCCTAAGGACCAGTGTTCTGGGGAAGAAGACAGACTGGCAACAGTGATTATTGTAAGGGGATGGGTGGTGGTGGTGGTGGTGAGAGATTGCAATAATACAAATCTTTATTAACAATGTATCCTGAAGCAAACTCAGCTATAATCAATACTTTAAAGCTGTCACAGGAAACCTGTAGTCTTTGAAACTTTCTGAACAGCATGCTTAATGAAAAAAAATCACCTTCCATTTTTTTCTAATAATGCAGCTCACCTGATGATAAGCTGTGTCTCATGCAGCTAACTTCTCAGAAAAGGTTGCCCATGCCTGATTAAAGCTAGAGTTAAATATCCCCCTTGAACAGAAAGAAGGCAGAGAGCTGTCTGCAGGATTAAGCTCCAAAAAAGGGTAAATCAACAAAACAAATGAGCGTGCACACACACACACAACTAATACAAAAAGAAAAAAAAATGTTTTTTTGTTCAAAATGTCAGAACCCTTTAGCATTTAACATTTTAGCATTCAACTTGGCCACATTAGGCCAAAATATTTAACCTGTTTTATGTTGAAACTGGCCAGATCTGGCCTCTCACTTCAACCCTACAATGTCATTCTAAAACTAAACTATCACATCATTGAAATCTCGATACATGATTAATTCAAAACAATGTGAACCAACAAGCATTGCAGTTGACAGAATAATCTATATACTAAAGGGTCAGACCAGCATATACGGCCAAAACATTCTATTTGTTTTATGTTCAAACTGACCAGATCCAGCATCTCATGTCTACCTAATAATCTCATTTTAAGACTAAGCAATTATTTCTTTAAAATATTGAAGCTACAAGATGTCATGATTTATTCAAAACAAAGTGAACCCGGAACCACATGGTTCCGGGTTCATTCTCACTGCATGGCACCTTGGGCAAGTGTCTTCTACTATAGCCTCGGGCCGACCAAAGCCTTGTGAGTGGATTTGGTAGACGCAAACTGAAAGAAGCCCGTCGTATATATGTATATATATATATAAATGTATGTATGTGTTTGTGTGTCTGTATTTGTCCCCTCCAACATCGCTTGACAACCGATGCTGGTGTGTTTACATCCCCGTAACTTAGCGGTTCGGCAAAAGAGACCGATAGAATAAGTACTAGGCTTCCAAAGAATAAGTCCTGGGGTTGATTTGCTTGACTAAAGGCGGTGCTCCAGCATGGCCACAGTCAAATGACTGAAACAAGTAAAAGAGTAAAAGAGTACTGAGTAAATAAGCATTACACTTGACAAGTTCTGGATGCTAAAGAGTTAATGTGGCATAGTTCCAATTAGTTACCATTTGCTACAACTGAAAATCAGTGGTGAAGTAATGAGGTGGAGGAAAGAAGTGCCTGATCTTTGGTAGACATGTGGCAATCTGCAGTTTCTGCTACTTAACCATTCTGTTGCTAAGCTAACAGAAACGACTGATAGAAGACTTGGTAGTAGTAGTTGGTGTTACAAGCAGCTGTGATGGTTGCAACATTGTGTTCTGCGATGTTAGCAAAGTCTAGCAACAACATACCAGACTTCTGATTAAAGTTGAATCTTGACAAATAATCACTATGAAAAGAAACCATGCAAACTGAACAAAAGTACAGTTTTAGCTGGCTGTTCTACTGAATTACTGCACACATCCTCTGTGTGTTTGTATGTGTGTGTGTGTGTGTGTGTGCTCGCATGCATCATGTATGTATGTATCTACCTACCTATTAGTCTATCTATGTTCTCATGTATCTATTTGTATACATATATATATATATACATATATATATGCATATATATATATATATATATATATATATATATA
>NC_068991.1:8798575-8806046 GCF_001194135.2 Octopus bimaculoides | reverse complement strand
TTATTTATTTTATATATATATATATATATATATATATATAAGGTGGGTCAAAAGTCACACACAAAATAAGTTCAATACACTCCAGATTTGTCAAAGACATGCTTCAATTTTTTAAAATAAAATGATGAAGAATACACACATACTTGTACATGGCAAACAAAAATAATAATGATAATGTAATATAAATAAAAGGTTAAATGTTTTGGTGTGTGACTTTTGTCCCCCCCCCCCTCCTGTATTATATATGTATACACACTCACACAGGATAGATGTCAACTTGTTAAACAAGTATGATCATGGCTGACTAAATAAAGTATATACACACACATGCATACATCTATATCATCATTATCATTGTTAAACGTCCACTTTTCTATGCGTCTGTCAGTCAGATGCCCTTTCTGTTGCCAACCCCCACCTGTTTCTTGGCAAGGTAATGTTTCCCCCATGGCCAGAAATGTTTTCCACAGACAACTGGAAATGAGCAATATCGCTTGCATAACAAGGGTACACACAAACACACAACAGGCTTCTTTGAGTTGTTGTCTACCAAATCCAAGCACAAGGCATTAGTCAGCTTAGGGCTATAGAAGAAGACATTTGCCCAAGGTACTGGGCCATGGGACTGAACCTGAAACCATGTGGTTGGGAAGCTAACGTCTTAACCTCACAGCCATGCCTGATTGTTGTTATGTACGCCAGCAACAGACAATGATTGCGTAAAGTATGTGATGTGTGGACTGTGTGGCCTCCATGTATTGCTGCTATGTAGAATTTGAAGTTGTTGGTGTTATAACATCAGCTATACATTATATGGACCCTGTGTGTCATGTCATGTTGTCAGGTGGTGGTAGTCATGTTAGCTATATGATGTGTGGGTTGTGATGTTATATTTAGAGGGTTTTGTATGGAGTATGTCTTGTGTGTGCTATTTGAGTTATACTTTTGAAATATTATTATCATTATCATCATGTTTCAAACGTAGGAACTAAACCAGAAGTTTTACGCAGAGGGAAACAGTCCATTAAATCAACCCCTTATACATGTTTGGCACTAAATTCATCAGGCTAACAATCATGTGGTTGTCAGTTCGATTCCCAGACTGGGTTGTGTGTTGTGTTCTTGAGCAAGACACTTTACTACATGTTCCTCCAGTTCACTCAGCTGTAGAAATGAGTTGCAATGTCACCGGTGCCAAGCTGTATTGGGTTTTGCCTTTCCCTTGGCATGGAGAGGAGAGGCTGGTATGCATGGGCAACTGCTGGTCTTCTACAAACAAGCCTGCCCTGGAGGGGATTTTTCTAGGTGCAATCCCATGGTCATTCATGACTGAAGGGGATCTTTAACCTTTATATAGAGCCATCTAAAAGTCCATAAGTCAGAAAAAATATGCATTCATATATTTGTCAATAGTGTGAGCATATTAATCAGAGTGTACAGTATTATATATCCATTATAGCCAATCTTATCAATCAGTTTCGCATTAGGGGTTTAGTGGGATGTTAAGTAACTGCAAATTCTGTCGAGTGCAGGGGTGCATAATCAGGTTGTTACCTAACATCCCATTGAACCCCTAGTGCAAAAATGACAGGTAAGATTGACCGTAATGGTTGTTTCTTACTGTACACTTTGATTAAAATATATATAAACGCACACACACACACACACACATATATATACACATATTTTCTGGCATACAAGTAGAGTTTTTCAGGCTAAAATTTACAGTCAAAAAAGGTGAGTTGACTAATAAACCAAGATGAATTTTGAAGACCAATGATTCCATGTGAAATGCAACAGGATTTCAAAAGATAGTGACAATGCTTGAATGTTTACACTATATATTATGTCAATAAATGTTTCCATTTATTCAAGTGAATAAACACACTTGTCTTATGTATTTGGAGTCTGCGTTCAAAATATCACAATGGAACTACAAGAAGAAACATGAAATAAGAGGGATCATGGGAAATATAAACAAACACAGTTTGTTTATATTTCAACAGTTTGAATCATGTCATTATCAATGAAGCACACCACACAAATATGTGTGTGTGTATGTATGTATATATGTGTGAATGTGTGCATGTATATTTACACAAACACACACACATACACACATACAAAGTACTCCAACAATTTAGGGATTAAATGAACTAGTCTATTTGATGTGCTCTCTGATATTATGCTTTATCAATCAGTATGGTGAAGATGTTCAGAACTTCACAAAGTTTGCTAAATGCTGGTAAGTTCCAAGAAGATTCAATTATATCTAAACAAGCTTAGAAGTGGGTCCCCACTCTAAAGTATCATCTCCACTAAAATTAACTTGACCACAACAAGAAGTATAATACACAAAGACAGGGATATAATAGAAGTGTGCCAACATAACCAGACCCACAGGGCTGAAAGGTGTGCAAGAAAAATCTAACTCCTCTGTTAGCCGCATCATCCTCATCATCACCATCATCTTTGTCATTGAATGTCCATGTTCCATGCTGGCTTGAGTTGGACAGTTTGCCTGGACCCAGCAAGCTGCAGGGCTACACCAAATTCCAGTGTCAGACCTCAATGCCCTTCCTAATGCCAATCACTTCATAGTGTGTACTGGATGCTCTTTTTTATTTTTTATTTTATTTTTATTTGTTTCAGTCATTTGACTGCGGCCATGCTGGAGCACTGCCTTTAGTCGAGAAAATCGACCCCAGGACTTATTCTTTGTAAGCCTAGTACTTATTCTAACGGTCTCCCAGGCCGAACCGCTAAGTGACGGGGACGTAAACACACCAACATCGGTTGTCAAGCGATGTTGGGGGGACAAACACAGACACACAAACATATACATACATATATATATATAAATATATATACAACGGGCTTCTTTCAGTTTCCGCCTGCCAAATCCACTCACAAGGCTTTGGTCGGCCCGAGGCTATAGTAGAAGACACTTGCCCAAGGTGCCACGCAGTGGGACTGAACCCGGAACCATGTGGTTGGTAAGCAAACTACTTACCACACAGCCACTCCTGCGCCTTTATTTTTAGTTTTTTTTTTTGTGCTGTGCACTGGCACTAACAAGATTGCAAGGCAGAAGAATGGAAAAGGGAAAAGCTCCTTCACCCCCACTCTATGACTAAGTAGAAGTGGGTGGGGAGCAGTGTTAGGGAAGGGGAGGTGGATTTATGCCAGGTATGGAGAGGCTAAAATATGACAAAGGAACAAGGACAGGTGTCTTGCTATAGAAGAGATACATGTCTACCCAACATTATATAATGATGAGTAATAGTAATTGGGGAAGTTGAAGGTAAAAATGTCAGAGATGGGTGCCAGAGTAAACCCTTAAGGCACAAGAAGGTGAGCACAAAATGGGAGACAGATCAGGGGTAGAAAGGAGAGAATGGGTAACTTCAGATGAGTGTGAAGAGTAACAGATGGTTAGAGATGGGGAAGGGTGGAGGTGTGGTCGATGGGAAATACCAGCATGGAGAGGGTATAAGAGAGACAGGAGAAGCTCAAGAAGGAGGATAGATCAGAAAGTAGGGGTTTAATTTTCAAGGTGTAGGTGAGGAAGAGAGGGATATGTAGAGGGTACATAAAGGTGGCCATAATGAATAACATAAGTTGTCCTTGTTCATGCACAAAGAGCACAGATTTATAAAGGCAAACCGAGAATGCAAGGCATTAATGCCTTTCTGCTAGGGTATATATAAGAAAGTTTTGTTTTATGCATTCTTACCATTGACATGGCATAGGATAAATAATCAAGAATGAGTGCTCGATCGGCTGTTTTATTCAATTCCCTTGCATCCTGATCCAGAGATTCCTGCATCCACATAATAGTATGGTAGAAGTCACGTTGGGTATAGGCATAGCGTCCTAGCTCAAAGCATTCTTCAGCTAAAACAGTTAAAGAATTTCAATTGGTGTCACTAAACAACAGCAAAATGTATTTTTTCACCATGATGCAGGATTTGCAACATGGTAAATATAAAACAGTTAAAGAATAAAAGACATTGGCAGAATTAGATTCTTATTGTAAGGACATGCAGAAGAGCAAAAGTCCATGCTTGTGTAACAAAGTTTGCCAAAAAGATTCCTAGAACTGAGTGAGTAAGGGTTAGGGATGAAGAAGGGAGACAGTTTCAAGAGTAGTGGAAAATGTTAGTCAGCAGACTCTGTTTATGACCCAGCTCAGAGCATTGTGCACTTAAAACAGTTAGAAGATATTAATTGGCTTCACTAAACTACAATAAAAGAACAAAAATCCATGCTTGTTTTAACCCTTTAGCATTTAAACTAGCCATAATTGGCCACAATGTTCTACCTGTTTTATGTTCAAGCTGACCAAATTTGGCCCCTCACACCAACCTTGCAATGTCATTCTAAAAATAAACAGTCACAAAGCTACAAGATAATGCATGATTAATTCTAAACACTGAATAAATAAGCGTTACATTTGACAGGATCTGAATACTAAAGGGTTAATGCAGTTTGCCAAAATGACTCCCAAAACTGAGTGAGAAAGAGGCACTATCGAGGGAGGTAAGAAGTGTTAGTTGGTGGGTTCAATTTAGCTGTTATTGTCATGATAAACGGTTCAATCTAAGGACAAGAGATAAATATATATGTATATATATGAGCAAGCACTAAGGTATGAATTAGTTTGCATACAAGTTCCATGCACCATTACCATACAACTAATGAGATCACATGACATCAGCAATAATTATAAATAAGCCAATCAAGGAACTTCTCTATCTTGTGATTCAACAAACTAGAAATATCTGAGAAATCTCCTCTCTTAGGTCAGACATCCTACTGTACTAAAATTAAAGGAATAAAAATTTTATAAAGCTCAAAGAACACAATGGATAATGTAGTCCTAGATACACTATGTCTGGAAAAAATGGGATGTGATGGTTATAGTTGGAAGGTCTTTGATACTAGATATATTTAAAAATAGGGCTGATAGTATATTTGATCAAGTTGATTTCAGTTAACAACAGCAATAATACCTACAACAACAATGTGAGAGACCTCTACATGGTTGTTTTAAAAAAGCTAGAAATAGCAAAATCTGCTTCAATTCTTGCACAACTGCCTTTAGAAAGGAAGGCCACATATGTATATATATGGTTGGCATATATATGCATAAATGTATGAATAGATGCCCTGCTATATTTTTATGTATTTTCTATCTGTATAGAGGTTAATAGTGTGGCAAATTATTATCTTAATAGTTATTAATTAACACTGCTTACAAATCCGCTGTTATTAACCCACAAGTATTATTAATTCACTAATAAGTTCTCGGTAACAACATTTATATGCAGTATTTCCAGGGGTAGTTAAAGAGGGTACTCAGTTGACAATGAAACTCCAACACTGGTTCAGATGATCTCTCATTTTCTGTCCTCAAAGATTTTGTAATTAAAGTGTGTTTACACATTACTACGCACACACGCACACACACACACACACACAAAGCTTATTTGAGGGCACCAGTTCCAAGCCATCACTGGAACTGTAAAAATTTGTAAAACTTTCCAGGAGTTTAGCATTTAAGTATATATGCGCATGTCTAGAAACGCAACTATTATGCATGAGAATATGTACATAAAACAAAACACAAAGGTTATTAAAGTTAAGGGGTTAGTTGGAGATATGCTTTGATATGGGAACATACAGATGGATGTGTGCAAAGGATTTCAAGGGTTTTTTTCTTGTTATGGATTATGGAAAGAACAAAAAAATGAAATGCACACTGTTGGAGTTGTCATCCTAGTATCACCAGTGTTATCATCAGACATCAGCAGCACTGTTATTATAATCATCATTGTTGTTATTATCTTCACCACCATCATCACCAACACCAACCTTATCACCATCACACAACCACCACCATCATCATCATCATCTTTTCCACCACCAGCAACTCCTACAACCTACAACCACCACCATCATCATCATCATTGTCATCAAGATCATCAGTCACCTCACACCACCACCACCACCACCACCACCATCATCGCCATTGCTATAAACAGCCATTAACATCACAATTGTTATTTATCTAATATCACCATCACCACCATTGTTGACCTCAACATTTAAAAGAAAAAAATGTTTGGTCCTACAATCTGTGTACACATATTTTCAATAGGCCATTACTGCAGTGTTTGTTCTCAGATAATATTTCTTGGAGACTTGCTGCATTAAAAATGCAATAAATATGAGAGAGAGATGAAAATTCATCATCTATTCTGGTGGTTCTCAACCAGGGTCCATGTGGCTTTGGAGGTCTCTATAAAATTTTCTTGTTAAAATTTATCCACCATAAATTGTTTATACTTCTGCAATACATGAAATATTTTAACAATTTTTTTTATACAATTTCTAGCAATATTTAATTATGAAAATATAATAGGATATTTTTAAACATCAAATGGCGATGAGGGTGCGTCTGAGTAAAGTAGGGACCAAAGGGGCCCATAGGCAAAAAATGGTTGAGAAACACTGATCTAAGCAATGTCCGGTGTGAGTGGCGGGAGTATTTTGGCCTTTTTGAGCCTTTTCAATGGCACAGACTTGCAACCAACCACATACTCAGATGAGTGAATTCATTATCTATTATATTTAATATGTTTCAAGCACAGCAAAAATCCATAACAGATGTTATGTCAGGACAAATACAGCAGTAAATGGTCCATCAACTGTGTATATACATTAAGTAGGATACATAGATGGCTATTTTAATTAAATACTGTCTTAATTGCATACACCAGGTCCTCATGATCATCATCATCATCATCATCATTGTTTTACTGTTTACATTCGGCAGAATTTGTTGAGGCTGAATTATTACAGCTGGATGCCCTTCCTGTTTCCAAATGAGGTAGTAGTTCCTCATGACCAGACGTGGTTTCATGGAAGATTGGAAACAAAAGAAAACATTCTGCATGACAGTGGCATTCATTTACAACCGTCATGTGATGTTAAGGCTAAAACACAGTAACACATGCACACATACACACACGTATATATGGTGGGCTTCTTTCAGTTTCTGTTTAAATCTACTTACAAGGCTTTGGTTGGCATGGGGTTATAGTAGAAGACACTTGCCCAAAGTGTCACACTGCGGGACTAAATCTAAAACCATGTGCTTAGGAAGCCAACTTCTTAACCACACAGTCACATCTACACACACACACACACACGCATACAAATTCGTGATTAACTCAAACAGCCAACAAGGTACCATTCACCAATGCATCCAACCATGCTGTAAAACCATGATTGCTATTCCTCTAAGCAATCCCCTCCACCCCACACACACACACACACACACATAAATTCACGACAATATCGGACAGCCAACAAGGTTTCATTCACGAACACCACATCCAGCCTTACCACAAACCCATTATCACCATTCCTCAAAGCAATCCAACCACACACACACACACACACA
>NC_068991.1:8794449-8798538 GCF_001194135.2 Octopus bimaculoides | reverse complement strand
AGACACACACAACTATCCCTACCACGACTACCACCATTACCACCACCCAATCTCAGACAAGCACACAGCATCACATACCTTATACGTGGCAAAAGCCAAATAGTCCAATAAGGCATCTTTATTGATTGTCTTAACCGTTTCCTTATCATAACGCAGCAACGCTTCGTCCATCCACAGTACAGTGTGGTAGAAGTCATCATCATGATAAGCGATTCTACCAAGTTCGTAGCAGTCTGCGGCTGGAAAAAAGCAAGCAGGTAAGCATGCGGTTAGCAGCGAAGGAGGTGGACTGCTCGGTAAATGAACAGTGGTGGTGGTGGTGGAGGGGGATGGTGGTTAATGAGATTTAAGGCACACAGTTTACATGAGGGATATGTATGTGTTTGTATGTGTGTCTTTGTATGTATATGTAAATATATATATATATATATGCACACACAATACACATATATATATATATATATACATACACACATGCACACATTTTTATAGGGCAATTTAAATTTAACCCTTTAACATTCAAATTACTCTGTCAAATGTAATTCTTCTTTAGTCATATTGTTTCGGATTAATCATGCTTTATTTCATAGCTTCAAAATTTTGATGATATGACTGTATATTTTTAGAATGTCATTGTAAAGTAGATGTGAGAGTCCAGATCTGGCCAGATTGAACACAAAACATGTAGAATATTTGGGCCCAATATGGTCGGCTTAAATGCTAAAAGTTGAATTGCCAGAAAAGACACATTACCATCTCTTAGAACTCTATATATATTTGTGTATTTCTGGATGGAAACCAAGAGGAGGATTCATATAGACCATGTATCATTTGGTTGGAATTCAGTAAAATTGCAGTAAAATTACAAAAGAGTGTTATGCATCTCTGAAGATTAGACAATGTAGTTTATTTATATAATTTATATTATATCATTATATCACTGATCATCATTCTTTGTTAATGAAACACACATAAAATGGTGGAACTATTTAATTTACAGTTTTGCCTGTAGTTATGTTGTTAAGAATTTTGTTTCCCATCTAAATGGTTCTGGCTTCACTCCCATTGTATGGAACCTTAAGCAAGTCTCTTCTACTATAATCCCAGTTTGATCAAAGACTTGTGAATAGGTTTGGTAAATGGACGCTGAAAGAGAGTGTGTGTGTGTGTGTGCGCGCGCACATGTGCATGTGTGTGTATACATGTTGTATTATGGATACAGGCTAAGATGTTTGGTTAAAAACTTCCCTTTGTAACTCACATGATTATATTCTTGCTCTACCATCTTAGTAAACAAATGATTCATTCTATGATGTAGTCCTAGAAACATGTATACCAGAGACTTCAAAAACTATGCTGGTTTTGTCATGGTTGGCAAATATTTGATCATATGTCTGCCGAGTCACAGCCAGCTTAGGCCTAAAGACAAACAACAGTCAATAAATGTTAACAGTATGTGGTTGCTTGACCTGCCAAACATAGCTGCTAAATTTCCATCATAATGTAACCTAACATCTAGACAAAGGAAGGCCACCTTAGACAATGCAGTTCTAGATATGCTGTGTCTGAATAAATGATGAGATGGGATGGCCGTGGGTGGAACGTCTATGATTATTGGATTGACTGGAGTATAAATATGTATGCATGCGTAAATATATGCATATGTAGATATATACATACAAACACATTTTTGCATACACATTTACTGATACATACATATGCATTTGCATATATATATATATATATATATACACACACACACACATATACATACTCCTATATACATATACACACCAACATACATATATACACTCATACATATATATATATATATACACATACACTCATACAAATCTACATAACTATGTTACATACATACATACATTTATACAAACCTACATACACACTTGTACACACATGTGTACATACACATGCATAAATACATACATATCCACACACATACATACACAATCATGCATTGACACACACACACACACAACTATATAGAATGGTTACCTAAGGAAACCTAGCAATAATCTACACAAAATCAATGCCATGTTCCTCTAGGCGCTGTCTAGGCTATAACGACATATTTGGCTTTTAGATTTCTTTGTAAAACATCAAGAAATTTCTGTTTTTCTTTGTAGTCAGCCAAACTAACCATTTTCTCTGTGCCAGTTGCAAAGAAAATACATTTCAAATAATATTTCCCTTGCAATGATTTTCTTTCTAACAAATATTTCTTCAGTTCTTTTACTTATCTCTCTCCCTTCCTCTTTCTCTCTCCCTTCCTCTTTCTCTCTCTCTCTCTCTCTCTCTTCCTCACAACCTTTTTCTCTCTTCTCAACCTACACAACACATACCCTACACCATGAACTGATAAAGTGGTCAATAAAAAAAAACTAGCAGTCGGTCAGTTACAAGATGTGGCTTCTAGTTGATCTGATCGACAGAACGGCCAGCTTTTGAAATTAATGTGTAAGTGGCTGAGCACTGGGCCTTTGAGATACAGGTACTACTCAACTTTGCCATTTGAGTGAATTGGAGCAAAGTGAGATAAAGTGTCTTGCTCAAGGACACAGAATGCCACTGGGATTTGAACTCACAACCTTAAGATTGTGGACCAAATACCTTAACCACTAAGACATGCGTCTCCACTAAAGTAGTCAATATTGATCACTAAAGGGTCGATAAACATAGGGTTGATAAACACCTGAAATAATATTAATGAACTGAATCAAGAAGAATGGGAGTAATTTAAGGTTAATAACTCACTAATTTCCAGTCAAATATCAATACAACCGTAACTAGTATTCATCATATTTCTCATTAAATATTCCAACTATATCAATATAACAGCACTGAATTTTCATTGTTCTTGATCAATTTTGTTAAGTATTTTCTTTGAATTTCTTTGACACTTTAGCATTCAGATTACTTAGTCCAATGTCATCATCATCATCATTATCATCGTTTAACGTCCGCTTTCCATGCTAGCATGGGTTGGACGATTTGACTGAGGACTGGCAAACCAGATGGCTACGCCAGGCACCAATCTGATTTGGCAGAGTTTCTATAGCTGGATGCCCTTCCTAACGCAAACCACTCCGAGAGCGTAGTGGGTGCTTTTACGTGCCACCGGCACGAAGGCCAGTCAGGCAGTACTGGCAACAGCCACGCTTAAAATGGTGTATTTTATGTGCCACCTGCACAGGAGCCAGTTTGGCGGCACTGGCAATGACCTCGCTCGAATGTCTTTTCACGTGCCAAAAAATTAATCATGTATTATCTTGTAGGCTCGAGATTGCAGAGTAGGGGTGGAGGAAAATCTGGTCAGTTTGAGCATAAAGCAGATGGAATATCTGGGCCAGATATGGCCAATTTCAAATGCTAAATGGTTAAATATATCTTATTAATTAAAAAGTGGTAATGACACAAATGGACAAAGGAATTATTGTTTTTAAATCAAGGAATATTATATCATGTAATATATTTTAATTTTATTTTAGAAATTTTATTTTAAAAATTACATGAAGGGGTGGAGTTTATATGTTATCAACAGTTCCATGAAACGAGCTGACGATGTAAGAAATTTGCAGACCCTGCTCTACACAAATAGTAACCAACACTAAAACTTGTACTACAATCCACACAACACATATCCTGCACAAACGCTACCCAACAGAGCAAAACAATACACTTACAGTGCAAACAATCTATACAACAAACGTACAAAACAACTAAAATAAACACCAAAAACAGCAAAACAAACCCTGCAACAGAGTGAACCCCCCGCCTATCCCTGCACTTTATGCCTACAAGCCCACACAATACTGCCTACATGCCTCAGGGAAATGGAGTATCTGGTGGCACAAATACTTGCACAAAACTATTGCAAATATCATGAAGATGATGATGATGATTCTTTCAAATTTTGGCACATGGCTAGTGATTTTGTGGGGAAGTTGGGGGCGAGTAGATTACATCAACAGGTACTCTTTATTGACCCCAACAGGACAAAAGACAAAGTTGATCCTCAGTAGAATTTGAACTCAGAATATAAAGATCCCGCAAAAGGAAGGCTGTCAA
>NC_068991.1:8786935-8793872 GCF_001194135.2 Octopus bimaculoides | reverse complement strand
GAAATGCCACTGTGCATTTTGCCTGGAATGTTAACGATTCTACCAACTCACCACCTTAATAATAATAATAATAATAATAATAATAATAATAATAATAATAATAATAATAATAATGGTTTCAAATTTTGGCACAAGGCCAGCAATTTTGGGGTAGGGATAAGTCAATTACATCAACCCCAGCTCACTACCTTAATAATAATAATAATAATAATAATAATAATCCTTTCTGCTTTAGGCACAAGGCCTGAAATTTAGGGGGAGGGGGATAATCAATTACATCAACTCCAGTGCTCAACTGGTACTTATTTTATCAGCCCTGAAAGGATGAAAGGCAAAGTCGATCTCGGTGGAATTTGAACTCGGAGCATAAAGACGGATGAAATACCAAATAATAATAATGACAACAATCCTTGCAGTAGTAGTGGTAATGGTGGTGGTAGTAGTAGTAGTAGTAGTAGTAGTAGTAGTAGTAGTAGTAGTAGTAGTAGTAGTAGTAGTAGTAGTAGTGGTGGTTAATCATAAAATAAAAAGGAGTAAACATTCCAGAAACACGGGCAACAAAGCTTATTGGTTAATTAACAAAAAGGTTAAAATTAAAACATGACATTAAAACTGGAATATTCTGGAAAGTTACGAAAAACATTTATAAAAAAGGCAAAAAGAGACAGATAGAATGAGTACTAGGCATCCAAAGAATAAGTCCTGGAGTCGATTTTCTCAACTAAAGGCGTTGCTGCAGCATGGCTGCAGTCAACTGACTGAAACAAGCAAAAGAGTAAAGAGTATATGTCTCAAATGTAAAGCTGTATATCTACCTCACTACCTTACAACTAAATATATGTGTGTTTCTATATTAAACTAAAACTCAAAGTTCCTCATGTTTTCCTGCCATTTGATTAAGATGATAGAGATTACAAATGAAATAGTCATTTCCCCCTTTAAGAAACAAAAATCAAGCTGGAAATGTCAACACTTCAAAGAATCGTCACAGCTACTGCCATCTGTCCGTTTTTTCTTACTTTTTCTTTTCTTTCCTTAATCATTTATACAACTTTCAGAATGCTGTGAACTGAAAGATAGTTTCCACATAGATAAAAATACAAAAGACAGAATTGTTATCCTTTAACTCAAAGAATACATATATACATGTTGACTCTCAGATTCATTCCATCAAAAGGCTTAGGTTTTAGAATTCAGTCTGATTATAATGTTTAGCAGCTGAATTTTCAGGATATTCTTGTTTTTCATTCTTTAAATATTTTCTACTGCAGCTCAGTCTATTCACAACACAACCAAACACATATTTTTGTTGCACAAATTCTTAATTATTTTTGTTTTTATCCACTGCATTTCATTTTGCTTACTCATTTAAAGATATCTTTTCTTCATACAATGTTGCAATTACTGCTTGTTTGATTTTATTTTTGTTTTTAACAGAAATTTCCCAAAATTTTAGCATAGTTTAGCAAATTAAAATTAAATATAGAAAAGATACATTTCACAATATTTTTTACTTATATTTATAGTGTTTTTTGTTATTATTTTTGTTTTTGTTTTTGTGGGGTTTTTCTCTCTCTTTTTTGGTTGGCAAATTGTCAGAGAGAAAACCAACAAGTCATCTCATCAGATCAATGTCTTGAGTATTTTGTTTCTTTCATATATTTCAACATTTTACTTACTTTGCATTGATTATTTTTAACAATTTCCCAAAATTATGGTCTTGTTATTACCTCTGCCTTAGCGAAGTCGGAGGTATTGTTTTCAGTTGTGTTTGTTCGTTTGTTTGTCCATGGACAAGATACCTCAAGAACCACAGGATGGATTCGGTTGAAACTTTCTGGGATGTTTGGCCTCATGACTGGCATGAACTGATTAGATTTTGGGATCAATCTGGTACTGAACAAGGATTCTGGATTATTTGTTATATTTACTTTACATGAAGTATTACAATCTCACCTTCACTTTCAAGTCTTTCCCTGATTATCTCCCTTGAAAGCATGCTCATGGTTTCCGCATAAGTTATGGTGGCGTTGCTGCTGCCAAAGTTTTATTTTCGTTTCTCTATTATTAATTTTACTCGCGTCTCTATCTTAGTAGAAACTGATGGATAAAGAAATCAAACTACATAAACAAACAACAGCAAAACCAGTCAGAAATTAAATAACACTAACATATTCAGTGAAAATGATAAATTTAGTTTATCCTCGACAATTTTTAGTTTTACAAATTTTAAATGCACCGTTCCTGTTTAAAATCATCATCATCATCATCATCATCAGTAATAATAATATTAGTTGTAGCATTGTTTTAATATCCATTTTCCCAGGCTCACATGGGTTGTACAGAATTTGTTGAGGTGAATTTCCTACAGCAAGATGCTCTTCCTGTCACCAACTTTCACTTGTTTCCTATCATCATCATCATCATCATCATCATCATCATCATCATCATCATCATCATTCTTTAGTATACATTTTTCATGCTGGCATGGTAAGGTAATTCTCTCCCATGACAAGCCATGTTTTCCTGAACAGTTGGAAACTGAAGACACCACTTGTATGACAGAGGCACTCGTTTACAACTGTCACACAAAGTTAAAGTAAGGAGACAATAACAAACACACACACACACACACATTTTCCTCCTTGGGCAAGGAGGAAGATGTTTATTTTGAGCTCTTTTAATCTCACACATTACACAACCTCTTTCACCAAAGCCACCTGACAGATAAAGACCAGCTGCTCTTACCAACCAAAGGAAGGCGGCAGAATAATCTTCACTATGAACTCAGCTGACAGCTGGATCCATTCTACATATGACAACAGGTGTTTGACACAACTCCAGATTTCAGCAAGGCTAGGGCACCAGATGAATTCTTGTAGAACAGTGTTATCACTCTGTGCACACCTCAGATGAGCTCTACTGATGACACCTCCATGTCTGTAGCGTTTATCTCAAACCAATAATGCCCCCTCCCTCCAAATAGCTTCTACCAGGCCTAGGATTGCTGGAAATTATCCAAGGAACCTGGTCCAAAGCTTCTCCAGAACGGACTAACCAGCTGATTTTCATTGATGCTCTGAGTTTCCCTGACAGCATTATTACTTTTAATCCACCACTAATTCTCTGTTGAATGCCTCAGTTATAGTTTCTGATTTAAACACAATGCCAGCAATTTGGAGGAGAAGCTGTCGTTGATGCCATCAACCACTGAACAGGACTGGTACTACATTGGTTACGATGACAAGGATTCCAGTTGATTCGATCAACAGAACAACAGCCTGCTCGTGAAATTAAAGTGCAAGTGGCTGAGCATTCCACAGACACGTGTACCCTTAACCTCTTCATTACCATATTTCTTCTGAGATGCTCTGTGTTTCTTTCAATTATTTTAAATATAACAAAGAATTAAGTAAAATAACTTAGTTATTACTAAGCTGGTGTTAGGAACATAAATTGTGACTAAGGTTTGGTGGAGGATTTTAATTCAAAACTTATGAAAATAAGACATTTGTACTACAGAGCCAGAGCTGGTTTCAGCCGGGTTGGTATCGAAAGGGTTAAGGTAGTTCTCAGGGAGATTCAGCATGACACAGAATGTGACAAGCCTGGCCCTTTGAAATATTGGTACAACTCATTTTTGCCAGTTGAGTAGATTGGAGCAATGCAAAATAAAGTGTCTTGCTCAAGGATGCCACAAAAATAATAATAATCCTTTCTGTGATGGGCACCAGGCCAGCAAGTTCAGGGAAGGGGGCAAGTCGATTGCATCGACCCCAGTGCTGAACTGGTACTTATTTTATCGACTCTAAAAGGATGAAAGGCAAAGTCGACCCCGGCGGAATTTGAACTCAGAACGTAAAGACGGACTAAATGTCACTAAGCTTTTTGTCCGGTGCGGTAACGATTCTACCAACTCGCCGTCTTGATTATAATAACATCAACAACAAAATAAACTGATGCGGTACACCAACAGAAGTCGAACACTCCCCAATCCCCACAAAAATAAGAACACAATGCTGCACACACACCTCAGGAACACAGAGGTGCACCAGATAGTGCAGTAGAAAGTTGCATGAAATTACCGAAGAAAAATAATGATAGTATTTCTTTTAATGTAAGCTGAAGGGCAGGAAATAAAATTTTCAAGAAAAATTCCATGATAGACAGAGTAAAGCTTGAATTTCCTGCTTCTTTGTTTTCGCATTTGGTAGATAAAATGTTATTATGATTTAACCCCTAACTAGGTCTGCCCAAACTGGAACAGGATCAATGGCACTTATTGTACGTTTAGGGCTACCTTATGCAACGTGTCACTCTCTTTTCGAAACGATAGGGGTAATTTAAAGATTTGGCAGTTATTTTTAGCAGGTTGAGCGACTACGTAGAGGTCCCTCATGGTTGAAATAGGCAAATATTTATTTGCAAAGCAAGCATTTAGCTCTCCATAGATACGTTACACGAGTAATACTGAAATTGCTTAGCAACTTAATTCATGTCTGAAAGAGATATATGTAAGATGAGAGATATATACGAAAAAAGAATGGAAGAGATAGATGGTGGGAGACAAGAAAAAGAAGCGAGAAGGTAGGAGGGGGAAATGAGGAGGAATGAGAGAAAGTATGAGGTTGATAATTAGACAGATGTAGAGGAAGAAGTGGCATAGGTATAAAATAGAGTAAAATTATGTAAATAGATAGCTTAAAGATTTCAGCAATTTATATGTCGGGGAAGAGAGATGGGGGAGGCATAAGCGTTGTCAGACATAAACAGATAATATAGGGGAGAAAGAGAATGTCGAAAGTGGAGGTTGAGAATGAGGAAGCGATGAAAGCAAAACAGTCTATTTAGACACACGAGTTGTGTGTTCTGTTAACTCCCGAACTTTCACCCCCTCCTCTTGTACGTTCCCTCGCTCCACCACTTCTTTGTCTATCGATCACTCTTAATTTACAATTAATTCCCCGCTCACTTTGTATCTATTTCTTATGCTTACAGTTTAGGTATCGACCTATTTATCTCACCTCCCTCACACTCCTTCCTTTTTTGTTTCCACTTTTGCCCAATTTATATTACTTGTCCGTCGCTTATAATCTTTCCTCTAAACGTTCTCTCTCTCTCTCTCTCTCCATTCTCCTGTTCCCTTTTCTCCTATGATTCTTATCCACTCCTGTTCTTCATTCCCTCTTTCTCACGCGTAGTCTTCGCATTTAACACTCTCTGCTATCTCTCTATCTGCCTGTCTATCTATCTATCTATCACTGCAGTTTGAACCATACACGCACATTCTGATTGCTGCGTCAAAAAGAACAGCAGCAGCAGAATTACGTATAGTAGTAGTAGTAATGATGGTAATTAACAGTGTACAGTCGGTACAACCAGAGTCACTCATCGACTGTACAACATCCTCAAGATATACAACAATGATGGCCACAACACTGCAATCATCTTCTCAAGAAAGCATTGCAACTAGTCAGTGCTTTCTTTAACCAGCAGCTGACCTGACCTGCCAAGACAAGGAAATACTTTACAGACTTCCTATATATATATATACACACACACACACACACAACCTTCTCTTTGTGAATGTATCCTTGCTTATATTAATGTACAATTGCACTAACGAAGAAAGAGGACTGTCTACCGGCGAAGGAGGTTACCCACGACGATCCGAACCAGGATGCAAGCTACTTTGCAAAACCAAACTAAAAGCAACACAATAACTAACCGGATTTCTCCATTACACCTTCCCGATCTACCTGCGACAATCCTGTCACCAGTCAAACCACAATTATCATAGTTATTACTTGTACTACTACTGATAACAACAACAACAACAACAGCAACAGGAAGATTTTAACACGAGTCAAGGAGCCTCCCTTTACACAGGCATATATATCTTTAGCTAGATAAACATAATTAAGCATATTGTGTATATATATATATTTATATATATATATATATATACTTACACACATTTACAAATGAGTTTTATAAATCTGTATATATAGCCCTGTATATATGCTTTTCTCTTTACTTTTAACTCTGGGTTTTTGCTGTTATTCATTTCTTCATATATCTACAAATATACTTCTCTCTCACTCTCACACACACACATATATATATATATATATTGTTCTCCATTCCCTCACCTTACCTTTCAGTCCCTGTAAGTGGTTGTCTGGTCTAGTGGACAAGGCAGACAACAGAGGGACAGTCACTGAAAAGCAAGGACTGTCGTTGTCTTTGACACACCATTGCCCACACACACACACACACACACTGTCACTAAATAAAACCCAACACAAACACACATACTCTACTAATAAGCTATTCCACGATACATCAGAAACAACAAGACCATGACATACTAGCATTTAAATCTAACACACCATACTGACATACATACACACAACAAGCACCGCGACACGTTAATACATATACCACAATAACATACACATAAGACATTAAAACACATATATATACACACACACACACTTTCAGCAACGACAAGAAGCTGAAAAAAAAAAAATGTCGCAAATGTCAACGGCAAATTTAGAAAAAATTCTGCTGAAATTTCTTCAGCATGTCAACGAGTTGGAAATTAAGGACGAGAGGACGTCTATGACTGGATTCGAACAGGAGTTCAGGGTAAGTACCTATATATCTTGGTTTACTTTCTATTTAACACTATTGACATATACACTCGCTGTCTCGCACACCCCTTTCCTTATCTCGCAAAAATTTATGTTTCTCTAAGCACTTTTTTTTTCCTTTACTTTCCGAGATATGTGTATCTATATTAAGGGTTTATGTCACGCGCAATCAGTGAAATATGGCATTAACACACGCCTATATATATATGCATATATATAGGGCAATAATACACGCCTCTCTCTCTCTCGCTCTCTATCTATCTATATATATATATATATAT
>NC_068991.1:8772997-8786334 GCF_001194135.2 Octopus bimaculoides | reverse complement strand
TATATATATATATATATATATATATATATATATATATATATATATATTAATATAGCACTGTACAACAGACACACATTCGCTATTTGGATAACACATACATATATGTGAAAAGAAAATGTGTGTACATGCTATACAAAAAGTGTATTCGCGTGTGTAGGTATTTGTGGTTAGTGTGTAGAATGTTTATATGCACCTATAGGAAGTATTCGTTTGGAGTGTAGCAATACGTGCAATCGTGAATGAATGGTGATATCGCTGTATGTAATGAGAAATACAGAAACGAATGTGGCATTGTGTATCCGACCACGCTTATATAATACAACAGCACGTTGTGTACCACGCATCTTACACATACTTCCACATCCGTGGCCATACAAAAAACACAACCACCCTTTTTTTGTCACCCTATCTTTTAAAATAATGCATTTCGCGAAACCTAATCAAGGATGTACGATGCGACATCCTACTTGCATGTAGACACTTTTTGTGTTTCATAGCTGTATTTATAAATAAAATCCTACAACACAATCACGAAAATCGTATTTCCTGAAACAAAACACGGAAAGGGACAATACGACACCTCGTACATTCGTATAACTTTCACATTAGTTCTAATCATATGCGCATACAATCACACCTAAAGATCCTCTCTCTCTCTCTCTCCATTACCCCTCAAACATACACTCACTGCAGTGTACACCCATATTTGTTATATCAACCAAATTCTCCAGCCACTCGAACGGTCACTATTTCTGTTTCCTTTCTTTCTCACCCGTCAAGTCTTCTCTTATTCCCATTGCCACCCCACTTTCACTGACGCTAAATGTCACACGCTCAGCCTATTACAAGTCGGCATTTTACGGCTGATTAGGGGTCAGCTGAGATACCAAGTGTAGTGCGAGTAGTAGTAGGGCTGACGTACATAATATAGTGGTGATTACTGCAAAGGTTTATGAATGCACAGTAGTATTTATAGAATTGTTGGGCTTGTCTGGCGTACGCTGTGTAGCGCATAGCTGTTGAGCTTCAGGTCAGCTCTCTGATCGAATAGACTTATGATCAGAAACATTCCAATTGTGACCATCTCGTCTTTTTTTTTTTTTCTATATGTAGCCAACACGACATTACACTATTATCTAGTGTGTCATTTTTGTTTTCTAAGACGATTGGGTGCGATCTGAAGATTTGGCTGCTACTTCTAGCATGTCAAACGACTACATAGAAACTTCTTTGTTAGTGCAGAGTTATAATAATGGTTTGTAAAATTGCAATATGCAAGGCTGAATTGTTTAATGTAAAACTTGCAATGCCATGCTGAATTGCTATTTAACTACAAGTCAACTCTGAACAAGCAGGTTTTATGCCTAAAGATATTCACGCCGTGACCATCCGCCTGTTTAAAGTCTTGCAGGACTATCTCATCTGACAAGTCTTTCCTTTATTTTAAAATGACAGGAAGTGGGTTAACGAAGAGTTTACTGCTATTTCTTGCAGTTCGAGCGACTGTGTAGACTCTCCTCAGTGGCGTATACTTGTGTTGCACAGCTTGGTTTAAGGTTGATGTGCATGTGCTAACGTGGTGCGTAAGTGTCGAGTTCTCATGTGTAGAGTTAGAGACATCTGTGACATGTATAGAGTTGCAGGGTGACATGTATAGAGTTGCACATACATAAAAACCAAGCTTCGTTTTATGTATGGAAAATACATATGATCTCTATGAACATGTATACACAGCTCTTCGTACGTACATATGCATCACTGACATTTTACGTATATATATGTACCCTCACAAGCCAACGAACATTTAAAACACTCTTTGACATATGCCAAATATCCAAATGCGTAGATATGCATATCGAAATGCATGAACACAAGTTGGGTATCAGACAAAAAGTGTGGATTCTCTCAGGCGCGCACACATACGTAAACACACATATATTATATGGTGTGCTTCCGCATCGTCTCAGCTCACATGACGACGCTGTCTGAGAAAAAGCCGGACCAAAATATTGATTTCTTTTGCTTGCCCTCTCTCCACACTCTCTATGTCCTTGCCAGAATCATAGGTTATTTAATTTCTCCAATTCACACCCCTGTCCATCTTGTATTCTTCTTCCTCTTCGCCATCATCATCGTTCTTATTACAGAACAAAAATATTCGGACATCTCTATTGGCGTGCATCATTATCACGTTTCCTCTCTTCCTCCTTAGGTTTTACTTATTTCATGATAATTTAGATGCATCCTTGTATTGACGCCGTCGTCATTATTATCGCAATATCAATTAAGATTTTCCACCATGTTGTATAATGATTTCTTACATTGGCACACTGCCACACATTTGCGGAGACGAGATCTGCTTGATTGAACTGAACACACATCATCTTGCCTTTCGATCTCGTTGAGAGAGTTGTTTGTATAGCGAAGTCAGCCACGACAGGATTTGAACTCGAAACGTAGAAGAGATAAATATGTTAGTCCGACACTGCCGTTTCTGTTTCTCAAAAATCAACTGCGTATAGATTGTTGTCATTGCAGGCACATGCACTTTTATCTTACATCATATTGTGTTTCACTCACGAACCATCCTCACGTTTTCATTCATCCTCTTTCAATAGCTTCACATATTTTCCTTCTTCTCTCTTCTCCGTTTTTCTCTTGACTCTGCGACAATACTTTCTACCTACTTACTCTTCCTACAAGTTGCATTTTCCACACACATCTTCTTACTCTACAACAGTGAGTCACACTCACCTTATCATTCTATCACATATTACTTTTTCAAGGAAGACACTCATATTTATTCTCTCTTTATTGTCTTTCCTCTCTCTCCTGCTCCTCGTCGCCTTTTTTATCGGTTTCTCTGTTTCACTATTAACCTCACTCTGTTTCTCTTCCTATCAACCTACTGTCAATATTCCCCCATCTTCTTCCTCGCCCTGTAACGATCGTGTGATGAAAATAACCCTCTGCATTCATTCGAAAATAACCCCACAGCCTCTGTTCATCAAACACTATTTAAATGATTAGCTTTCTATTTCTGTCATCACTTCCTGTCTTCCTATCAACAACAGCTATTACAGTTGTTGTTGATAGGAAGACAGCAACAACTATGCATTAACCACAGCAGCATGAGACACAGTATGAACCACAGCATGACTCTTAGTCAGGTGTTTCGCAGCATTGATATACAAAGAAGGCCAGAATCTTTCCAATGCCAGTTCTCTTTAACTGTGAAGAGGTGCGTTTGAATAACTTGGGTAATCTGAGCAACAGCTGAGAGATAAGGAAAATCTTCCACATCCACTACTCGAATATAGGGTCCAATTTATTGAAGACATTCTACTCAGAAGTTTGGCAAACTGGATTGTTACTTCCGCAGATCTCTCCCTCTGTGTGTGTGTGTGTGTGTGTGTGTGTGTGTGTGTAAATATTACTGTCATCTTCAATGTTCTTTCCTTTTTTTTTTCCGCTTTTCCATGCTGGCATGAGTTGAATAAGACTTTTTGAGACAAAGCTTTTATAGTTGGATTCCCTTCCAGAGGCCACCCTTATAGTCACCTTTTGCCACTCACCAATTATAAAACTGGGATGCATTCTCTGTGTGTGTGTGTGTGTGTGTATGTATATATATATATATATATATATATATATGTGTGTGTGTTTTTCAACACTTGTACATACCTTCCACTTTTCCTATTTAAAGCTTTATCAACTTTGAGGTTCACCATTCCAATATATATATATATATATATATATATATATACACACACACACACACATGTAGGTGCAGCTGTGGCTGTGTGGTAAGAGGCTTGCTTCTCAACCACATGGTTCTGGGTTCAGTCCCACTGTGTAGTGCCTTGGGCAAATGTCTTCTACTATAGCCTCGGGCATTATAGCCTCAGGCCAACCAGAGCCTTGTGAGTGGATTTGGTTGGTGGAAACTGAAAGAAGCCTGTCGTGTGTGTATGTATATATATCAATATATATACACACATATATGTACAGATGTGTCTTGTCTTTGTTCCCCCATTATCACTTAACAACCGTTGTTGGTGTGTTTACGTCCCTGTAACTTAGCAGTTTGGCAAAGAGATCGATCGAATAAGTACTTTGGACTTAAAAATAAGTCCTGGGGTCAAATTGTTCAACAAAAACACTTCAACACTCCTGCACACGGCCACGATCAAATAACTAAAACAAATAAAAGTAAAAGAATGTGTGTGTATATATATGTGTGTGTGTGTGTATGTATGTATGTATACAGTTAGTGTGTGTGGTAATTTTAATCTTCCTATCAGCAAAGACCATATAGCAAATAAGAGGAAGGGCTATACTCAATGGCAACAAAAATTGGACAATGACAATATATTAATGAAAACAATTGCAGTGTGGTAGATGTTTGTAAGCCATTTAAGAACACACAAAAACTTTTAGTTTCACATTAACATTTAAATTTAATGATTTATATTCATATGAGAGATGAAGAGGTGAGTTTATTAAAGAGGGAAGTGTGTGTATGAAGAGAGGAAAAAGGCCATCAACTTAAACATCCTCTGTAGAGTTATCTATATGAAACATAAGTACAGTCCATTGTCCATTTAACCCTTTTGATACCAACCTGCCTGAAACTGCCTCTAGTACGAATGTCTTGTTTTCAAAAGTTCTGAATTAAAATCTGCAATTTATGTCCCTAACACTAGCTTAATGATACTAAGTTATTTTACTAGATTCTTTGTTATATTTAAAATTATTTGAAAGAAACACAGCATCTCAACAGATATATGGTAACAAAGGGTTAAGATGTGCTTTCTCTGTCTCTTGTTTAAACTCAAATCCTGGTCAAAACAGCCTACGATCAAAAAATTTCCAACTATGAAAATCCTTTTGTCCTTTCAGACATAGTGTATCTAGGACTATGTTATACAATGTATCTTCTTTTTTTTTTTTTTAAGACAGTATGGCCCTGACACATACTTGAAGGTACTCTCCATCACATCTTTTCTACCATCTTTGCTGTTTATCTCTTCCAACAAGAGTAGCCATGTATCACCTTGATTAAATCTGCTAGACACACTAAACCCAGTGAAGAAGACTATTTCCTTTGAGGGAACCAGTCTATTCTGAGCTGGTAATAAATGCCTCTGTTTTATTTACTAATGCAAGATTACAAGCCTTTGGAACACTTATCAGTTATATTCTTCTGCTTACAGGAAAGGTTGGAAAAATGTTTGAAGTTTTAGTAAAACTGCAGGACTAAACTCTGACTTCATATCTGACGATGCATTAGCCTGGCAAACCATAGTCAGTCATTTGACCTATGGTTTCTTGATGTTGAAACTTAAACTTATCTTACTAGCTCCTGCTATGAGCAGTGACTAAGTGTTTTGCTGGTGAGTGGAGAAAGAGTATTTTATGTGCCCTAGCATATTGATTTGTTGGAAACAGATACCAGGTTCACTGGGAATGTGGTTTGTGGTAAGCTATTATTTCAGCCAACTTTATCTATCACACACTTCACATTATGAAACCAGAGTTGAGGACATATCTTTTTTTACATGATACAACTCAAAGCACTGAATTGTACTCCTGGCATGTAATATATATTAAATGGAGTGATTGAGATTACAGATGTTTTCGTTCATCTCAGTGTCTTAATTGCATAACACTCAATTCCTCAGACAGCTTTAATCTTCCTTGATTGGTTGAAGAGTCATTTAATCAGTATTTTGACTGTTTCATTCTCAGTTTGAAAGAATATCGTTACCTTAATATTTAGGAGTTCATTATGTATTACCTATTTTGTTTAGTCCAAAGTCAATTAACTTTGAAACCCTGATTAAGTAGAACTGTGATCAAAAATGTTCCAGCTTTGACCAAGCATCTTTGAGACCTGGTTTTTTTGGTGGGGGGGGGGTACCTTTTTTCAAGCAGGGTGTTGGTGGCCCCACAATTCCTTGAGTGTGTGGTTTTGTTTAGCATAGAAATGATGTTTTACACTAATTTCTTTGTGGACTTGAAATATCTTGGTTCAACAGCAAGGAATCTAAGATGACTTGAGCTAGCAAATTGCTGCAGTCATCATCTACTATCATAGTTGTTGGAGAGCAGTTCTTCATACTTGCCAAAAGTTCCACTCTGTGTCTCCAGAGGGACTGGACAGAGATGACTTAATGGCTCAGATTGAGTCTGGGAGTGTCCAGTATTATACCCAAGTATGGTGTGTCTTCAATTCATCATCATAATCATTTAACATTCGCTTTTCCATGCTTGCATGGGTCAGACAGAATTTATTGAGGCAGAATTTCTATGCTACTATGCTTCTTTTGTCATCAACCTTCGCTTATTTCAAGCAAGTTAATATTTTCCCATTGCTGAGCATATTTTTCATGGAAGACTGGAAATGAACAACCTCACTTATATGATGACGATACTCATTTATAAACCATCCCATGACGTCTAGACAATGATACATATCTAATATGGTGCCTTACCTTTATAAAAAAAAGTAGGGTATGATTTGAGAGAGATTTGGTTGCTGTTTCTAGCAATTCAAGCAACTGCATAAGGGAGTCCTCATTAGCTTGAAAGTCTCTTGTCAGTTCTAATACCACATTCCCTTCCTCTCTGTCTCTCCATTATTGGCTTAAAACAGGAATATGTTTTAGTGAGATTTCTTGCCCCATAGTCAAGGTAATGACATCAGGCTCACAGACTAACTCCCTAGTATAATGTTATGATTGAGGGTTCATGAAGGAAGCATATTTTTTTTTTCATATTATAACCTATTTCTAACCTTTTTAGGTGTTTGACACTGTAGAAGACATGTGGCTCAGTCGTTAGAGCATCAGGCTCACAATCATGAGGTAGTGAGTTCGATTCCTGGACCAGGCTGTGTTGTGTTCTTGAGCAAGACACTTTATTTTATGTTGCGCCAGTTAACTCCGCTGTTGAAACGAGTTGTGACATCACTGGTGCCAAGTTGTATCAGCCTTTGCCATTCCCTTGGAGAACATCTGTGGCATGGAGAGAGGAGGCTGGTATGCACGGGCGACTGCTGATCTTCCACAAACATCCTTGCCCAGACTTGTGCCTCAAAGGACAACTTTCTAGGTGCAATTCTATGATCATTTATGACCAAAGGATGTCTTTACCCTTTTCTTTACTGCAGGATTGGACTTCAGATGGAATATATAGGATATGTATATAGTTAATTATTTATATGTATGTATACCTGTATATGTATGTGTCTATATATGTGTATGCATATGTGTGTCTGTGTATATGTGTGCAGGTGTAGCTGTGTGGTAAGAAGCTTGCTCCACAACCATATGATTCCAGGTTCAGTCTCACTGCGTGGCACCTTGGGCAAGTGTCTTCTATAGCCTCGGGCTGACCAAAACCTTGTGAGTGGATTTGGTAGACAGAGACTGAAAGAAGCCCATCGTATATATATATATATATGTGTGTGTGTGTGTGTGTGTGTGTGCGCGTGTTTGTGTGTCTGTTTTCCCCCACCCCCACAATCGCTTGACAACCAGTGTTGGTGTGTTTACGTCCCCGTAAATTAGCGGCTCAGCTAAAAAGACCAATAGAATAAGTACTAGGCTTACAGCAAATAAGTTCTTGGGTCGATTCATTCAACTAAAGGCGGTGCTCCAGCATGGCCACAGTCAAATGACTGAAACCAGTAATAGAATAAAAGAATGTCATTTCATCACCATGCCATGCTGGTATGAGTTGGACAGTTTGACATGGAGCTGGACAGCTGGGAGCTGTCCAGACTCCAATTGTTTGTTGTGGCATGGTTTCTGCGGCTGGATGCTTTTCCTACCACCAACCACTTAACAGAGTGTATGCTGGGTGCTTTTTATGTGGTACTGATACCTGAAAGAGCAAGCTTGTATGTGTGGATTTTACTTAGCTTGACATGTCTTATCAAGTCATTTCCTTGGTGAGGCCCTTTATCCAAAGATCCTTTCTCACCATTTCATCCCATGCCTTCCTGGGTCTACCCCTTCCACAGGTACTCTCCACAATTAGAGCTCAGCATTTCTTTGCACAGCTGTCCTCATCCATATGCATCACACGACCAAACCGGAGCAGTCTTCTCTCTTGCACATGCTGCGCTGGTTCGGTCATGTGATGCGTATGGATGAGGACAGCTGCGCAAAGAAGTGCTGAGCTCTAATTGTGGTGGATACTTGTGGAATAAGTAGAGTTGTTAAAAGGTTGGTTCCTGTTGGTTTAGCTGGAGTGCCCAATGCTCCACAATTGTGTTCATGGTTAAAACATGTAACTTTGTACTTTAATGGCTTTTATTTTATTTAAATGGCTTAGTTAAAGGAAGAATAGCACCACCCATGATTTACCCCTCGAGGGCTCTTTGAGATTGCAGGAAGAAAGGAGGGTGTTATCCTCAGATCAGATCCCCTGAATGCTTGCAACAGAGTAGACACCAAAAAGACAAAAGCCAAGCATTGCACCTGAGAACGGGAACTGGAACGGTCCTTCTGGCGGCCTTCAACACACAACCAAATTTCATTTAGAAGGCTTTGATAACCTGATCTAGCTAACTGCAAACAGAAAACTACTTGTTGCCATATAGAGGATAATCAGATATAATTAATTAATGTATTACCAAATGAAGATGCCAGTATGGTTGTGTGGTTGAGAAGTTTGCTTTCCAAGCTTATTTTCTTGGGGTCAGTGGATTTGATTGATGGAAACTGTAAGAAGCTTGCTATGTATATATGTGTGTGTGGGGGGGGGGCTCTTATCTAGTCCTTTAGTATTTAAAGTGACCATATCTGACCCAAATTTTCTATTTGTTCTATGTTTGAATTGGTCAGATCCAGCCTCTCACACCTACCCTACAATGTCATCCTAAATATAAACAATTACATCATTTGAATCTTGAAGCTTTGAGATAATGTACGAGTCATTCAAAACATTGTGAATAAGCATCACATTTGACAGAGTAATCCGAAAGCTAAAGGTCTAGACATCACGTGATCACTGGCTCAGGAACAAAATTTGCTTAGGAGGTGCAAACCCAGGCTCAGAAAATTTTACAAAGGGCCATTTCTCACGTAACGTACATGACAGGCTCAAATTAAGAATATCCAAGCTGTAGATTTTTAAGTATTGCATTGATTGATTTTCCACAGTAAATTTTGACTACCCAGGCAAGTATTTTCGTTTTGATCTAAAAAGTGTAATGTACGTCACATCATACAAAACTTTTTTTCACCTGAAAATATTCACTGCTAATTCCTCTGAATTTCTACAGAACAGCATAAAACACCTCGTGATGTTTATTTAAATTTACCTTGAAATTTCAATAAAAATGCTGATGAGTTTACTGGACAACAATGGTCTGTGTGGTCACAATTCTCATTTGCTTAGTGTGATGTGCATGACGAAAAAATAAAAAATGGATGTGATGTTTTCCAGACAGATATTCAATATCTTCCAAATATTGTAGATCTGGAAGCAAACGTTTATATAATGGGTTTTCTGGACGTATTTACAAAACTCAAGTAGTCTACTGAGATCCCTGCTTCATAATTCGTATAAAATAAAACTTGCACATTAGTTACATGGCTACTAATAAATCTACCAATGATGAGGGCTTCTACGCTTATCATATGACTTGCTAGTACCAAGTAGTCACATGACTACTAATAAATCTACCAATGATGGGAGCTTCTACGCTTGTCATATGACTTGCTTGTACTAAGCAGTCACATGACTGCTAATACAGCTGGCAGTTAAGGGAGCTGAGCTACTATAACAGTCACATGATTACTGATACAGCAGTCAAGGAAATTAGCATACTCGCCAGTCACATGATTGCTAACGCAAGCAGCCAATAAAAGGTGCTTTTGTGCAAGTCACTTTAACCTGCTTAATGCAACACCCTATTTCGCTGTCCCATTCATAAGTACTGAGAGGGCATTTTCTTTGTTGCTGATCTCAGCGTAACGTAACGTAAACAGCCCGTCAATTAATAGTAGACGTTTGTTATAAAATGTCTCGAAAGATAAAAGATGACAAGACATAACTTTTCAACTGAAATACAAAAGATAAAATATTTGTGTGTACTACACGCTGTTGCGATAAGTAATCATTTGTTTAGCCTGTTAATGTTGTTTAACCCCAGGACGAAGCTCACGAGCAGACTTACTGTCAAAGGTATTACTTTTACATTGTGTATCTAAGACTACACTAACCAATAAATTATATATATATATATTTATTTACACACGTACATATGCACATGTATATATACAAATGTATAATTATATACACATACATGTGTGTATATTAATGTTTGTATTCATGTATAACTAATTTTTTAATGGTTTTGGTCATTGAACTGCAGGTGTGCTGGGACACCACCTTTAAGGATTTGGTCGGTCACATAGACCCTAGTCCATATTTTAAATGTGCTACTTATTCCATCGGTCCCTCTGGGACAAACAGCTCAGCTGCTGTAGTGATGTAGTCAAACCAACACCGGTTGTCAGGTAGTGACACAAACACACACATGTCAAGCTTCCACACACATTCTGTCTTACCAAATTTACTCTCAAGGCACTGGCTGTCTTGAACCATCTGCTAAAAACTTCAGTAGCTTCTCTGTGCACTGTGCAAAGACTTATAACTCTTGCATGAACGGGGTTCTCTATAATGATTTCAAATGTTGGCACGAGGCCAGCAATTTCGGGGGAGGGGATAAGGTGATTACATCGACCCCAGTGCTCGACTGGTACTTATTTTATCAACCTTGAAAGGATGAAAGGCAAAGTTGACCTCAGTGGAATTTGAACTCGGAATGTAGAGACAAACGAAATGCCACTTAGCATTTTGCCCAGTGCAGTAACAATTCTGCCAGTTCACTACCTTGGGGTTCCCTATAATAGTTAACATTTGCTCAAGGCACCGTGCATGGGTTTGAACTAAAAAGTGGTTACTGAGTGAACCTGTTAACCATACAGCTATACCTTGCCAGTGAAGGGTCACTCAGATTTAAGTCAAGCTTCACATTTAATTTTAAGCTCATTCCTGCAGAGTGCTAATTGGTCCTGCGACCCAAAACTAAAGGGAACTAAATAGCATGACTATAATACGTTTATAGCAACTATATGCCTGATGGTGTTTGATCAGACGCTAAGGACGTATGAGAATTAATTCTGTAACGCAATCATTCTATTGTTCTAGTCCGCACGTGTGTGTGTGTGTGTCTTTGTACCTGTGTTTGTCTTCCACCACCACTTGCCAACCGGTATTGGTTTGTTTACATTCCCATAGTGTAGCAGATCAGCAAAAGAGACTGATAGAATAATTACCAGGCTTAAAAAAGAAGTACTGGGGTTGATCTGTTCAACTAAAAATTCTTCAAGGTGGTGCCCCAGCATGGTCGCAGTCTAATAACTGAAACAAATACAGGAAATCAGTCAATAACATATTCTCCTTCATTGTTCACTTCTTGATTCTCAGTGAGACTCACAATTCTCAGAATCACTTGATTCTCTGAGTCAAAACCCAGTAGAAATCGCTGGATCTTGACTCAAAGAATTCATTGAACCAAATTTTTGGCCCCATATTGTTGAACAAAATGCCTAGAATAACTGAAAAAGGTGATAATCTGAAGGTGTTATACCAAGAGAATACAGTGGGTGCAATAGAACCTCTGAACTAATAGCATTTTTGGTGAAATTAGCAATGTGGCAAGTGAGCTTTGCCATGTTGAAGAAGCGTGCTGTGTTGGTGTTTAGGTTGATTGGAACTCACTCATTGAGGGAAGGTACCACAAAAGCATCCCATCTGCTAGGCTAATTTCCTTGTGGATTGGCACAACTTCCTCATGGGTGAGCTCATTTCAGTCAATCCTCGTTGGACTAAATAAGTCGGCAGGAATGCAAAATGTCTGCAAGGTCGAATTTCCCTTCTGGAAGCATGGGAACCATTTCTCTGCAGTTCTTTCAGTGACATCACAAATATCTTGCATGGCTTCAGCAACTTTGGAACTTTGGTCGGAAAGCAAAAAGAAGCAGATGTTGAAAATGCTCTTTTTTTTTCTTTTTTTTTATACTTTGCACTGAAAAGCGATAAAAATTTATTCAAATTTCAAAAACAAACAAAAGTTGTCGAGGAAAAATACACAAAAATATTTTTTGTGCAAATTCAAATAACTTTGGAAAGAAATGAACAAATTTATCTGAGGACCCAATATAATTTGATTTTGCATCCCCGGAAGAATATAAACTTGACTTCAGTGCTTGACTGGTACCTTTTTGTTATCAACCCCAGAGGAATGAATAGCAAAGCTGACCTCAGAATATGGAGAGGTCATGACTAAATATCGTTAGACATACCAATCTGCTGCATAATCTGTATTGAATTCCCATCAGACCTATTTTATCATCCTCAGTATTACTAGCTTGATAAATCAAAGCTCCCTTAAGTCTTTGCACTTCCTTGTTCACTGATTTAGTAACTAAATCCCTTGCTTTGCTCTGAATGCTGATAGTGACTCAGAAATTCCAACATTTTTAATTAATTATGTTACCAACTATCGTTTCTTTTTTTGCTCTTCCCTCTCTTGGACTTGATTATATCAGTTATACTTTGTCCAGTATCTCCCTCACCCCCACTCTCCCTCCCTCTTTCTCTCTGACACACACCTATATTAGATTACTAATTAAATTTCTTAGACATAATTATTGCACTTAATGTTGAACTAAAAAAATTACATCAAACATAGTCTCACACACACACACACACACACACACACTTTTTCCTGCTTTCTCAGTCTGACTTCAATCGCTCTCTCTCTCGTTCTCTCTCTCTCTCTCTCATTACCCTCTCTTTGTTTCTGTCTTCAGTCACATTCACTCTCTCTCTCTGTCATCCTTCAACCTCTCTCTTTTGGTCTTCAGTCAATCTCTCCCCAAATACTCTCTCTTCATTCTATATCTTTCTCAGCAATTCACCAGGATAAATACCAGAACGAAGGATCTGATGAACTATCGATGCAGCCAAAACTAGAAGTTGAATATAATTCTTGGGTATTCTTTTTGAATGCATTTAGCATCCACATGAATGTAACTTAAGTAACCCTTCCATATATTGAGTAATGTGCAAAGACCTCTTTGATGAAGTTCTCTTAAAATTTAGACTTCCATTTTTCCCTGAGCGTCAAACTAATAATTCTTGTTTGTTGTTCTCTCACCTGTCTTTCATTCTTTGTATTATTTCAAACCGCACACACACACATACATATATATATATAAATATATATATATATATATATATATATATATATA
>NC_068991.1:8770924-8772722 GCF_001194135.2 Octopus bimaculoides | reverse complement strand
CACAAATATACAGACACACACACATATATGTATACGACGGGCTTCTTTCAGTTTCCGTCTACCAAATCCACTCACAAGGCTTTGGTCGGCCCGAGGCTATAGTAGAAGACACTTGCCCAAGGTGCCACGCAGTGGGACTGAACCTGGAACCCATGTGGCTGGTAAGCAAGCTACTTACCACACAGCCACTCCTACGCCTATATATATATATATATATATATATATATATATATCTGTATGTTTGTGAGAGATACTTCAGCTCAGTTTCTGTCCACCATATTCACTCATAAGGCATTGGTCAATGCAGGGCTGTAGTAGAAGGGCCAAGATGCTGTGCAGTGGGACCTGAATGTGAAACCACATGATTGCAAAACCAGCTTCTTAACTACATACTCGTGCCTGCTAGCAATTACATTATGGAGGATTTGCGGCATACATGGAAAAAAAAAAAGACAAAATGAAAAAAAAAAAATTGCTTTCAAATATTTCTGAATGAGATATATTGATAAGTTTTCAAACTATTAGTATCTATGTAAAGTTTCAACATCCTCTTTTAGATATTGTTTTATGGCCTTAAGCAAGACAATTATCTCTACTTGTACATAACTTCCTGAATACTATTGTTCTGTACAAGCACAACAATCCAGTTTTATGTAGTTTTCAAGGATGCCAAAATGGACTAACCACATCCTTGTACGTGTCAGTGACTGAGCATTTACATAGTTACTTTATCTGCTAAAAATAGCAGTTAAATCTTCCTTGACCCTACACCAGCTAGATCTGATCCAAATATGCTACCTGTTTTATGTTTAAACCAACCTGGCCCCAAATATTCTGCCCATTGTATATTCAAACCAGCCAGATTTGGCCCAAATACTCTGCCTGTTGTATGTTCAAACTGGTCATATCCTGCCTCTCAAACCTCCCCTATAATGTCATTTTAAAAATAAACAGTCTCATCATTGAAATCTCAAAGATGGGATAATGCATGGTTAATTAAAAACAATTTAAATAAACAAACATTACATTTGGCTGAGTAATCTAAATTGCTAAAGGGTAACACCATAATGATCTTACAAAAAAGATGCATTGGATAATGTAGTCTACATAAAACACTATACCTAGGGGGGAAAAAAAAGATGGGATGGTCATGATTGGAATGCCTTTACTCATAGGTCTGCACAACAATATCCTTAGGAAACATTTTAGGTACTTGATAATTTTTTTTTTCATATTTCAACTTCTCCATCCTGTTACAATTGTCCCATTGAACTTGTGGAATGCACATATATGACCCCCTGCTACCTAAATGTTCTTGTTACACCAATCTTTTCTCCTCTTTGTAGTTTCTCACATCCTAGACTTTGTAACATGTAAATGGATTTGGTTGATGGAAACTAAAAGAAGCCTGTACACACGTGTGTGTGTGTGTGTGTGTGTGTGTGTGTATGCCTGTGTCTCCTTGTTTTGACATTACATGATTGTCGTAAATGAACGTCATTCATTTCCAATATTCTGCTAAAATGTGTCTAACCATAGCAAAATTTTACTTTGCTTGGAAACAGGTAAGGGTTGGCAACAGGAAGGGCACCCAGCTGTAGAAAATCTGCTGCAATAAACTCTGTCCAGCTGACACAAGCATAGAAAAGTAGATTTTAAAACAATGATGATGATGAAATAGTTGTATGCTGTCAACTTAATGTGACAGTCCCCTGAAGGGAATAATACTACTGTTGGTTAGACCTAGGAAGCTGCACCGCTTCCTGTCGGCCTTGACACATTTCCTGTGTCTTTATGT
>NC_068991.1:8768277-8770153 GCF_001194135.2 Octopus bimaculoides | reverse complement strand
AAAAAAAAAAAAAAAAAAAAAAAAGATACATAGATTGAACAGAGGTCATATTGAAAGACTGAGCTGTTGGAAGTGAACAAGCAGTAACTTGAACAAGAAGGGAAGAAGGAACAAAAGCCAAATAAAATGACACAGAAGGGGAGGATAAGGCTGTAGCAAATTGTGACATCCAGCTTTTCATGATGACAGTCAGTCAGTGAAGGTTAACAGGTTTGTGCAGTAACCCCATAACTTGGAAATATAAAAATATTTCAAATGAACAAAATACCATTTCTTTTGTCCGTTATTTAGCCTCAAATCAACCCTGATCAAGCAATCTTATAATGTAGAGCATTCAGCTGTAACTATCCCATTATACTCTTTACTCTTACTTGTTTCAGTCATTTGACTGCAGCCATGCTGGAGCACCGCCTTTAGTCGAGCAAATCGACCCCAGGACTTATTCTTTGTAAGCCTAGTACTTATCTATCGGTCTCTTTTTGCCGAACCTCTAAGTTACGAGGATGTAAACACACCAGCATCGGTTGTCAAGCGATGTTGGGGGAACAAACACAGACACACACATACATATATATACATATATACGATGGGCTTCTTTCAGTTTCCGTCTACCAAATCCACTCACAAGGCTTTGGTCGGCCCGAGGCTATAGTAGAAGACACTTGCCCAAGGTGCCATGCAGTGGGACTGGACCCAGAACTATGCTGCTGGTAAGCAAGCTACTTACCACACAGCCAGCTAAAGGGTTAATCTTATTTCATGTCACAGTCATACTTTGGGAAAGAATTACTGTTTGCAGAGCTGGATCCAGTTGTTAGTGGGACACAGTTTTTTTCCAAGTTCATTATAGTCTTTGTTGAGTTGAACTCTCTATTCATGGATGCCAGCTGATTCTTTTTTTTTCTTTTTTCTTTATTTACTTTTATTTTATTTTTTTATTCAAAAGTGTAAGTGGCAAAGTTTGTAGGAGTGAGCAATGACTGTTGGAACTCCTATTGAAGTTGTTGTAGCAACGAGATATTTATCTTGTTACCTTTTAATTACATGTAGTCAAATCAGAGCTAAGTACGAACAGGCCTATTTTGAACTTATTCCAGACTTCGGAACTATTTAGATATTTGATTTTTCTGTCATTACCAACAGTAGCACTAAATAAATAGTACTACAATCTGTGTGTATATATATATCTATATATGTGTGTATACACAAGGGGGTACTGAAAAGTTCCTGGCTTTAAGGGTATTGCGAAAGGCCTGGTTGGAAGCCCCCCAACCTTCCAAGTTCTTTTATAGGGTTTAGAAAAACTGAAGGACCACTACAATGAGTGTGTGAATCTGAGAGGGGAATATGTTGGATAAAATTATAAGTAACTGGTCCTCTTCTATTTTCGTTTATTCAAAGCCAGGAAACATTCCCCTCATATATATATGTGTGTGTGTGTCCGCTCGAAATCAAAAATGAAGCATACACAACCATTAAAATGAACAAAGAGACTTGTGAAAACAATAATCTCAACCTTGACCTACTTTAGACCCAGCCTTGATTTTGAAATTGACCTGTGTGAATTTGAGGTCACCAGCACATGCCTGTAAATAACAGCCCTGTCCCACCTCCGACAGAACACTAACAGAAACTTACTGCAATCAGTTCACTTCAAGGATGACAATGAATGGACCTTGATGAAGCTGCACTGACAATAATGCAAGGTTGCATTTGCAAGAGTGAGTAGTCACTGCAATGGAAACGTGTGTAGGTCATTATAATATGCTTTTATAAAATCATAGAATAAATTTTGTGGATGTACAAGTTTTCATACTCTTTATTATTAATAATACTATATATATATATATATATATATATATATATATATATATAT
>NC_068991.1:8767249-8768091 GCF_001194135.2 Octopus bimaculoides | reverse complement strand
GTAAAAGCACCCACTACACTCTCTGAATGGTTGGCGTTAGGAAGGGCATCCAGCTGTAGAAACTCTGCCAAATCAGATTGGAGCCTGGTGTAGCCATCTGGTTTCACCAGTCCTCAGTCAAATCGTCCAACCCATGCTAGCATGGAAAGCGGACGTTAAACGATGAACGACTATATATATATATATATATATGCATATATAAATGCCATTTGTGTTTATATTTTATGTCCACACCATGCCAAGGACCCACCCCAGAGTCAGATCTATGGTTTAAATTGGATTTGGTACCTGCATATGTACAGAATCCTACCAACACTTGTGTTCAGTGTTGTTTACTTCACTGTGAACACTGTATTATTGTACCTTGCCATTTCTGGTATCGCACATGTTAATGTACTGAGATTCTAATGAATCCTTATAGCTCGTGCGTGTGTGTGCATGCATGTGTGTGTTTGTGTATGTATAACATGTGCTTCCACACAGTTTCCTTTTACCAAATTTACCCACAAAGCATTGATTGCCCTGGAGCTATAGTAGAAGGCAATTGTCCAAGTGAGACTGACCCCCAAACCATGTGTTTGAGAAGTGAACTTTTGAACCAAATAACCATGACTGCATCATATATATCATATATATATATATATATATATATATATAGGCGCAGGAGTGGCTGTGTGGTAAGTAGCATGCTTACCAACCACATAGTTCCGGGTTCAGTCCCACTGCGTGGCACCTTGGGCAAGTGTCTTTTACTATAGCCTCGGGCTGACCAAAGCCTTGTGAGTGGATTTGGTAGACGGAAACTGAAAGAAGCCCGTCGTATATATGTATATATATATATG
>NC_068991.1:8752532-8766607 GCF_001194135.2 Octopus bimaculoides | reverse complement strand
TATATATATATATATATTAAACAATTATATTGTCTGCAGTCATCTCTGGTTATAAAACAGTCAAGCCACACTATAGTGCATATTGACAAATACAAATGAAGTACTTTTGATAATGATTTCCTTCTGTTTCTGGCAATACAAGTTATTCATTTTCCATGTAATTCTCTTGAGAAACTCTATTGTAATAATGTGTGAACACTTTAATAAAATCTTAGCTTAATGTGAGTCAGATATAATCTACTGCCATTCCAGTTCATATAAGTATGTTTGTGTGCGCATATCTGTGTGTGTGTATTTATACAGACACACACACATATATTACAAAGATTATTATTATTATTATTATTATTATTATTATTAACCTCAGAATCATTTTAGATTAGTCATGACAGTGATGGGAGTTCCAATGTATGTGTATCAGTAAATATATGTGTACATGTGCATTGCTGTATGTGCCTCAGTGTGTCTCTATGTGTATTTCTTTATGTGTGTGTATGTGCATGTGTGTATATGTGCATGTGTGTGTATGTGTCTGCAATCATCAAATACGTTATCTATGTCAACACCTACAAAATACAGTCTCTGGCCTTTCTTTCCAAGATGCACACTTTCTCTTCTCTTCATTTTCTTATCTTGATATAATTTTGCATATGAGGGTATTCTCAAATGCTTGTTTATAATTTTTGGCAAATAAATATTTCCTTATCTTGTCTTGATTTCTCTTACAGTTTTCTCAGTACAAGGTGTGGCATCTTAGTATCATTTCTCAGCAGGATTTTTACATCCAATATTTGTGTCTCTCACTTTTTTTCTCTTTTCTTGTTTCTGTCTCTTCAAGTTGGCTGACTGGCTGCCATCTTATTGTCTGTCAACCTGTCTCTGTGTCTCTTATTTTCTGTTTACATGACTATTATTGGTTGTCTTTAAGTCTCTTACTGTCTGTCTGTCTGTCTATCTGTTTCTTATTGTTAGTCATTTATTATCTACTTGTCTATCTGCCAGTCTCTTATTGCCTGTCTGTCTCTTATTGCCAGACCTATTTCTCTGTCTGCCTGTCCCCTAATGTCCGTCTATCTGCCAGATAATATTCTGCTCTGCCAGAAAATAGCTCATTCAAAAACCTCTCTCTCTCTCTCTCTCTCTCTCTTTTTCTCTCTCTCTTTCTCTCTCTCTCTTTCTCTCTCTTTCTCTCTCACACACTATTTCATTCTTTCAGAAGAAAGTTGATCAGAGGAAAGAGTGGAAGTATTCCACATATGCTGACATCAGGTTAAGTGAAGCAAAGATACCCCTTCTGTTTTGCATCTGTATCATCACCACCATCATTATTCATGATTCTGGATTGGTAGAATTGGTACTATGCTGGACAAAATACCCTGCAATTATGTAGTTACCATTTTGAGTTCAAATCCGACTGAGGTCAACTTTGCCCTCTATCCTTCCAAAGTGGATGAAAGAAGCACAAAGCATGTCGTGCTGGGGTCAATTTAATCCACAAACCACTCCGTCGAATTTCTAGTCCTGCACCTGCCCCTCTCTCTTTCCTACCCCACCCAGAAAAATCTTAAGCACAAATAAACACATTTTTATGGACAGAAAATATGGAGAGAAAAAAAAAAGGCGATTCAATTTCCCAGCCAAAAATACTTAGTTCACAAGAAAAATGTAACTGGAAATAACATTATCTTTTGCTTAAGTCGTTAGACTGTGGCCATACTGGGGTACTGCCTTGAAGGGTTTTAGCCGAATGAATCGACCCTAGTACTTAGTTTTTTAATCCTGAAAGCCTGGTGCTTATTTTATCGGTTCTTTAGCCGAACCGCTAAGCACAACCATACCAGTTGTCAAGCAGTGATGAGAGACTAACACAGACACAAAGATAAACACATACACACACACACGACAAGCTTCTTTCAGTTTCCAATAAAATAAAGTACGAGTCAACTACTGAGATCGATAGTAGCCACTTTCCCCTCCCCTCAAATTTTTGGCCTTGTGCCTAAATTAGAAACAATCATTTTAGCAGTTATTTTGAGCAGAGGCGGAAGTAGTGTGCTAAAAAATCTGACTAAATGACTTGTCTGATGTTAATTTGGGGCACGGGTTGTAGATGGGGAGAAAAAGTCATGTCCTCTGACTCAGTTTCCGTTGTTCACTAACCGTGAAATGACGATCTCAGTAAATTATTATTTAACTGCTGTTGTTACTAGGGAGGGGGGTCTATTTATGTATCCTATTAATGTAATGCATGTGTATAAGTTAACTATTATATAAATATAGTCTGTTCGTGTATTACATATTTCGTAGATGTACAAAATCCGTTCAAACCAATTATTTCTAGTCTGTGTGTATCTTATTCAAATCTGTTTAGTGTTTGTGTATGCACATATAACCAGGATGTCAATAAGTCGAGTTATAAACAGTGTTAAGTAAAACCTACATACAAACGAAACGCGATAATTTTGGAACTTAAAATAATCATACAGTTTTAGCTCTCAAAAGTAAACTAGTTACATCACAGATTTTACCTCTTTGTAATGAAGGAAGGAAGAGATTGATCTGCTTATTTCCATTCTTGTTTGACGTTCTTGAGAGAAAGAACACTTACATTCTACCCATACACAGATCGGTAAGAGAAAGAATACTCCCATTTTATCCAGAGAGAGAAGATTGGAAGCTTACAACTTATTTATAGTGTATACAAGATGATTTGAGAAATTCATTTACTGTAAGCTACATAGATCGCAGCAGTGAATTCCTTGTTGCAAACGCGAATTCTTAAATATTAAAATGACTGAACTGACTCAAACAATAAAAGGGAGGCTATATTCGCCTTTTGCCCTTCCTCTATTACCTAGCGTTTCGACTATCTTGGTAAGAGAGGAAGTTGTTCATGAGAATGAACAAGGTTTACTCAGTTTTATCTGTTGAATATAGTCAATTGTATACTGTTTAAGCTATCGAATAAGTGTTACATTGTTACATGCAATTTTATGTTGGATAAAACCTTCAGATAAGGTTTCTATTGTAACATAAACACTATTCAACCATACTGCACTTATCGTGATCAGAAACTGACTACGTTATGTAAGCCACTCACTTCATAATAGATCGTCTGCTTTGACTTGAGATGAACAGCTCAATGTCGATTCCAGCTCAGCAACGTCTGATCATAAAACTTTCGAAATTTTTGTTAGTTTTACTTCAAGTCAGTTTAAATGAGTTTCGTCTCATAAACGTTGAGTCTTCAGAGATACGAAATTATCATAGAATATATAACTTTTGAAAACGTCCGTAAGTGCTTCACAAACTATACATAAAACTCAGAATGAAATTTTTGCACGCTCTTCTTACACTTCTGTGGCAGCAGATCGGAGAGTCGTTAAAAGAATATATGGAAACCCTAACGACTTCATGAAAAAGATTGAAACTTTCAGTTTGTGACCACTGCTCTACGCTGTGAAAGTCAGTTCGACATTGTTTTATCAGGGATTTGGAATTATTGTTGATCCATCAGCATTTACTGTAAAACAGAATTTTAAGGTTTGCCAATCTTAACCTTCTGACTTTACTCTTGGCCAGGGCTTTCAGGGGTTTCATGATGGTGTAATGCTGGCTTATGAAGGAGATCTGCCTTCCCTTGCTATTTCTGGATTTTAGTGCTTTATACGTTGGCCGCAAAATTATAGAAAAAGAAATTCAACAATTGCTAAGGGAAGTATTAATTCAGCCCTGTAAATCCTCTTGACATGTACAGGTTATAAAAAACGAAACATTTTCAGTTCTTGACGAGAATCTTAATGAATAATGTTGCTTGATTTACGTTGGGCTTCCACTAAGTTTCAATGAGAAATGACGATCAGCAATACACTGCATCCAAAGCCTGAAGAAGCTTTTACAATTTGCTGGAGTCGCCTTTTGAGGTGACAAATAGTGATTTGTTTCTTGTGTATTATGAATTTTAGTTATCTAGGAAGAAAAACTAGTTGGAACTTTTGCATACTTGGACAGCAATCTATATAATATCTCAAATGTTCATTACGGCTACAAAACGAAGGAATAATTATTACAGCGAGGGTAAATGTACGTTTTCGGCTGAAAAACTGAACGTCCTTGGTTATGTAGTTGAAAACCGAGATGCATCCAAATCCTAACCGACTCCAACCTCCATGAGAGCTATTGTTCCTTAGAATATTAAGTTACTTTGCAAAAATGTTGGCCTTTTATCCTATTATTCTGAAAGAATATATATTATATATTCAATGCATATGTGTTTATTCGTCCTTTGAGTATTACAAGTTAGTTTCTAAAGACAGAAACATCGTTCCGTATACTCAAGAAGGATACTGAAGAATCGATAGTAAAAGCTGACGATAAGTTTATACCACTGAAAATTGAGGCAGATGCGCTAAGCGTTGCTGTTTTAGTCGATTTCAACCCAAGAGACTGTCTATAAGCTTTCTTCTTTATAAGCATTTCAAGGAGTAGAAAAAAAAGCTATTATTGAAACGAAATGGCCTTGACGTCACTCTATGACATGTAGGCATTTCACTGGCCAATGTTCTGTAAGCTACGTATTTGATAAGTGGCATAGAATAAAGAATGACAATGTTTTGTGTTGGAGAAAGAAATTATTCTGTTACAAGCGAGACATTATATTCCTACCAAGGCGTTTCCCAGATCGTATTTCCAAGACGACATTTCGTGATCACAGATCCATAGCTAAACTTCACAATGTTTTGTACCACTTGGGGTCAACTTGCATCACTTCATTACATTTAAAAACATGCCATACTCCGTCGAGAATGACCAACGAGTGATTCCTCTGTGTAAATTAAGTTCAAAGTGCAAACCAAAATTTCGTCAATCAAGCAAAACACATCTCATAAAGATTACTCAGACTTTTGAACGGCCAAACGACACCTTTTAAACATCGAGTCGATACTATAGAAGAGGTCAAAATATCTCCTAATATCGATAAGTATCGATGTTATCTTAATATTGCGGATGGCTGTTCCAAGGTTTCCTATTGTTTTTGTGTGTGAAAACATGGTTGCACTAAAAATCATTACACGTCTTTGCCAGCGGTTTTCCATTTTTTTGGCATGCCGGCTTACATTCACTCAGTGTGAAGATTCCTTTATAAGTTGGAAAATTTATGAATTCCTCATTAAATAAAGGAATTTCACGGAGTAGAATCCCTACTAATAATCTTCAAGATTGTGGATAGGTGGAGAAATTGAACTGATTTAGACGAAAATCGCAATAGCTTTAAAATTACGTAGGTTGCCTTTCCGGTATTAACAAACTGTTGTTACCGGTATCGTCTACTCACTTCGGTCGGACGTTGTTACATACTGCAGCCAGTTTTATTCCCGCTTCATGTAAACTGAATTATTCCCGTTACTCTTGTTACGTATATTCATTAAAGGTAAAGACAATGTCATTGCGGATGCTCTATCTCGTGCCGGCTAGTTGTGACAGGATCTTACATGCATTGGTATCCCTTATGCAGTTCTCCTAAATTGGTAAATAAGAAAGTTTTCACTGCGTTCAACTTTCTTCCTTTAAGGGGGAAGAATGTTACGTATACCTATAAATGTAAGAAAAAGGGCTAACCTTCTGATTGCAACAACAAAGTGTTCAAACAGGGAAGTAAGTGTTTATATATAGAGATTATGTCCAGTCTCAATGGTTTCAAGGTAGGTGGTGAACAGTCCGACCCGTACGCAGCTCCGTCTCGTTCTGGTTCTATTCGCTCCAAGCTCCCGCTGTCTTCCCCCACTCCCCTTTTTAACAGGAAGTACGAGATTACCTGCTTTGCTCGTTAACAGGAAGTGAACGAGATTACCTGTCTCGTACTATGCTAACTTCCTCTCTATATATTTTGGTTATCCATACCAACGTTATTTCATTTCTGCCAAACGGTCGTTGACAAACGTTTATCTCGCCAGCTTCGGAAAATATAGGGTAAGTTCTCACCCTCGCATTTTTCTATTGAATAAAGTCTTCACATAAGGTACAGTTCTGGCTAACGAGAAAATGGTTAAACACTTCCCCAGTCCTATCCCCTTCCATACTCTATTTTTCTGTTCACAGAGACAGAAATATTTCCTAGCAGGGACCGGACTCGCCATACGAGTGCAGATAACACACTTGAAACAAAATAAAACCAAGAAAACTAATGATGGTCTGTCTGCAGGGCTCTGTCTAAAAAATAGAATCCATGACATCTCTACGGCATAGAAACTTATTCAACTCTAAATATTTTATTGCAAACATTTTAAATTTCTATATTCTTCAGCACAACATTTTTTTAGCACGCTGTATCTCGTACATAAAACAGGTACATCATTGAAAGCCTAATGAACGGTTGTATTATCTCGAAACAGCATCTCTTATCGACTTTCAGTGTTAAAAAAAGAACTAGAAAATCGTCCATTAGCGGTGTTGGCATTGCTGAATACGTATTTCTGCTGGCTTCGGCTTCGTCAGTAACGAGTATCTACTGGCAACCGCATACATACTAAGACCAAACCAGTCACTACTGGTGCAGTAAAACCGTGATAGAAAAATCACTGATGTTGCAATTAGCCGGCAGGCTAAATAAAATTTTGTTATGAGCGGCAGAAGCAGTACTAATTCAAAATAGCAATCTGTGTATCATACTTAAGCTTTTATTTTGATTTATTTTTATTCATTGACCAACGTAACTGAATATTTTCTCTTTTCCTTAGTTTTAAAGCTTCCAACAACGTTTCCAACCAACGATCTACAAAATTTCTCAGGTTTCTACTTCGTTGTCGTCATCATTACTACTACTACTACTATTACTACACAGTAGGAAATTGGTTTGTCTCTTCAAGTCATCCTTCGCTATTTCCTTCTCATATCTTCCGTTAAACGCATCGATAAAAGCAATCCATCTATTAAACGTCCTCCCTACCCCGATCTGCTTCCATGCTCTAAATAACATCTTTGTTCACAAGTCTCTTTCCTCCCTCCCCCCTCTCTCTCTCTCTCTCCATAATTGTTTCAAGGCCATTTCGCTGGCTTACTTCGCACTCTATCTTTGCTCGTCTTCCTTCCGCATTTACCTAGTTTTCTGGGATATGTTTGTGTGCGTTTACACCTGTGTGCGTGTGTATGTAACCGTGCAAGTTAAAAAATAATATACGTTTATTTAGTTGACTGTATGTGTATTCGTTTGTCCATATGTATGCGTTTATGTGCGTGCACATACCTATTCGTATACGTGCGTTTCAGTATTTTTATGCGTGTTCATGTGTTTCTTCTTTTATACATTATAGTGTATATTGATTTTAGTTGTTACCTCGGAAATTCAAAAACATTATTGAAATAAATTAAATAACATACGAAGAAGAGAGAAATTCCAAACTAAGAAAGAAATAATTATAATTTCTGCATTTTTTAAAAAACTCATGGAGTTATATTGTTATTGTAAAGATGTTTGCTGTTGTTATTGAGATAATTTGGGCCAACAGGTTAAAATACATTGCTATGTTCAATCACTTTCTTTTCTTTACGTTCCGAGTTCGGATCCCACCAGTACGGACTTGGCTTTTCATCTTTCTCGAGTCGATAAAATAAAGTACCAGTGAGATTTACGGTAATGTGCAGAACCGGATTAAGACCCAGAGAGGCCCGAAGCACTTAAAAAGATTTTGGTGTCCCCTTGTGACGTTTCGCTTAGGTGGTATTGACAGGTCACAAAGATGACGAAACATTAATGTCTATCGCTTCTGCAGCGGGACCTGATGCTAGTTATCACGCTTGTTTTAATACCTCCAGCTGTTTTAATACCTCGGTGAATATATTCTCTTATGCCTATAAGCGCAGCCTGCCCACGAACTGGCAAAACACAAACCTTGTGTATGTGTGTTCGATATATATATATATATATATATATATATATAAAGCTTAATGTTTTTGTTTTTTTTTTCAAAATGAAACAAAATTAACTGCAAGATAGAAAACGTTTATTTTTGTATACTTCCACTTTATATTTAAAATGTTTTCTAGTTTTTTTTTTTTTTTTTTTTTTTTTTTGCAAAGTCTTTGATCAGATCTTCATTATGACATCATGAACACTTTGAAATTATATTTCCGATCATTTAAACCACTTCGAATATTATTTTAGCAGGCTTAAAGTAGTGTATAGCAAGGGCTCAGCGCCAGGTGACGTGATTGAGGAAGGGGCAGAGACACTTTTGCTTCTTCACGACTGCGTCCGGGGTCAGCTGAACTTCATCTCCGTCTTTCGCTACTTTCTGACTTACGAAGGTATGTCGTCGTCAAGTAGTTAACATGTTGCACCCAAACGAGGATTGTTGTGGTTTTGATTCCCGGATTAGACAGTGCATTGCGTTCTTGAGCAAAACACTCCATTTCACTCAGTTGTAGAACGAGTTCCAGCAATGGATGGGGAATTAACTCTGTGACGGAGCGATGTCCGGTTCAATGCGAGGGGATGGTTAGTATTGTAATCTCAGTTCCTTTATATGCCATGGAAACCGAGTTGAGCTCCGGCATTATGAGTTTTAGGGCTTACGGTTTGTGATTGTCATTTTGCTTGTACAGTCGAGGTTCTTGTTTTGGTTTACTATCGTTATTGTTAGTGCCTGCGATTGTCGTCTGGCGGTTGTGTTGTGACTATGGCGAAGACACTGATGTAGGACGCGCCAAAAGGATGCCAAAAATTCATTTCGGGTGTTTTGAGAAAGTCTAAGAAACAAACTCAAAATAAACTCCACTTGCCCTCTGAATACCACCGTGGAAGATTTAAGACGTTGGTATTATTGGTTAGATTAACAAAAGTTTGGAAACAGTCTTAGATTAAGGCAACAGAAGAGGCGGGGGGATTCACAAATCAACGTTATTGCACTTTAATATATATATAGTTAATTAGTTAGTTATTGATGGAAGCATGATGCAGCTGGCATATGGAGTTATGTGTGCATGTATAATAGTCGTAATGTGTTTGTAAAGATTGCGATAACACCATTTACGTGTATTCTAGTTATTTGCCTGTCTTGTTTTCTTTATTTACAAACTTCTTCTTAAGACTATCTTCTGTTCCAGCTATTACAACATTCAATGGTGAAGATGTATCTGACTTTTATTCATTTATTTATTTATTTAAAATTTCCAACTCAGTAGTTGGTATCGGGAAAAGCAGTGGAGCGGTAAAAAAAAAATTTAGAGCATCAGACTAAAATGCCTTTCAGCATTTAGTTCTACATTCCAACTGCATTCTGAGATCAATATATATATATATATATATATATATATATATATATGAGAGAGAGAAGAAGATATATAGATACTGTGCTACAACCATCTTAGTGAACATATGCTTCTACGATAAAGTCTTTCCGACGAGTATACCCTTATAGTGTTCGTTCTGTGAACACGGCATATTGTTCTTTCCATGAACCGAACTTTCATATGGTTGCTCGAAATGCTGAAAATAACAGCCGTATTTCGATAATGTAGTTTTAGATATATAGTTTGAATAGAGACAGGATAATTGTAGCTAGAATTGTCTTTAATAATTTCGTTTTTTCTTTTTCTTTTCTTTTTTTTCATTTATCTGAAGAAAAGTGCTATGCCCAAGTCTTTCGTAAACTCACCAAGGTCGAAGAGATAATTGTTGTTAATGTTTCTGTTGAACAACTGCAGTTTAACAGTCACAGTGGGGTGGGGATTTCTAAGGGGGCGACATTTTGAGAAAGAAAGATTAGACGTGGTAATTTAATTGATGTTGTTATCGCTGGCATACCATAGATCATCGATATCTTTATCAATAATATGTCCCAAGAATGTAATAGAAGAAACGCTAGAAAGACATTTACTGGAGTTAATTACAACACCGAATTATGACAATCTAGAAAAGATTGTTCTTAAATGCTGTTCATGCTGCTCTTCCGTGGGGCTAGCAATCAACAAATCGTCGATATAGGCAAAAACAAAAAAAAAAGGTCTAAATCGCGAGTGAATTCGTCGACAAATTTCTGGAATGTATTAGCACCTTTCCGAAGACCAAAAGACATTTTAAGAAATTCGAAAAGTCCTAAAGGAGTAGTTATGGCTGTTTTAGGAAGATCAGTAGATTCTACAGAAATCTTATAAAAGGCGCGTGCTAAATCGATTTTTGAAAAAGACAGTACAACCATGTAAAGAAGCTGCGGTGATAAGAATTGCATGTGTGACGGCTTTTGCTTCCTCTGATCTTCTTGTCTTGGTCATAGTGGTGATGAGCTGATGGTCACGCACTGAGTCGGGTTGATTTTAATGGCTTTTGCTGGCTATAGAATCAAATTGCGTTGGAGGGATACTGCTTGGAGTTTACGGTAAGCTATCGATACCACAACCTGAAACTTGCCCATCATAACTGGAAACCGAATGTGCTACATTTGGGGCGACGGAAGTTCCAGTCACTTATCTGTCTTAGTCGTCTTCGTGGGTCATCTGGCTGGTGAAAAATGCGCGCCGGTTTTTATTGGGGATCGGAAGTCAAGTGTTAGAATATTCGAGAAAACCTGCTCACGCCATCGCTTCTTGCTGGTTGATCAGCTAATAGACCGATCACGTGAAACTATGATGGTTTGCTCGTGATTCTGGCCGCGTATCTAGGGATTCCGTTTCCACTTGTCTGGTGTTATTAATCATATTTAACTTAGCCAGTTTCCACGGATGTAATATTTTATCGAACTCACGACCCTCGAAACACTTAAAGAGAACAACAGATCGAAACGTAGTTCATTTTTTCTTATAAAATTGTAAACAGTGTTTGGTGGGAGAGAAAGAATTGGTTAAAAGAAAAAATTATAACCCTTCTTTCTCCAGCACCAAATTTTTTATTTTCTTTTCTTACATATGTTTGTATTTAAAATGAGTGTGAACTATTTCTGTATAGATGTGTAACTCCGTGCAGCCCTACTGAAGAACTTCTCTCAAATGTATGATCACCATCTGTTTGAAAGTCCGTTCATAATCTGGCAAGCATTCAAGACAGTAGAATGTACACCGAAAGATTTGGCTGCTATTTCTAGCAAGTTTAGCGTCTTTGTATGAGGCTCTCATTGGTTCAGTTTGAGCTGGTAAGATGAATTAGGTCACATGTAATTCTAATTAAAGTAGATTGGGAAGAAAAATTTGTTAGAGAATAGGGTATAGTCTCGTCTCAGACATTTTTTTTAATAGACCTATAGTCGTCAACTTATCGTTTTATCATATTTATTAATCTGTTTGTGAAATATCCTAATTTTCATAGTGGACAGAGCTCAAGCTGCACATCTTGTATTCCAATGTTTGATGTGTGAGGAGTATCATGCGGAATATAAGGGCTCTTTTTTTAAAGTTCATGTTGAATTATAACTCCTTTTTCGTAAGGTTCTCCTGAACGTCCAAGCTTCTCTCCAGACTTGCACCTAGCCCTTGTTTCATACGCTCTTAGTGATATGAAGCTCTCCTTTCATAAGCCCCAAGTTACGCCTATCTCGTCAAGAAATTGATAATATGTATCGTATATGATGAATGAATGGACGCCTGGGAGATATGTCCTCTGTATCACAGGACAAGCAAAGAGTTAAAGGCCTTGTATTCAAATCCACTGCAGGCATTTCATTGTGTATTTGAACATCAATTCCAATTCAACTTCGGTTCCCTTAGCTAACAGGGATAGATGATCTCGTAACGTTATCCGGGAGATAGAAGAGAGAGCTGTCTCATTGGGTTAATGCTATGAAACCAGATCTAAAGAGCAATTCCTCTACCCTAACAATTTGAAATTTTACATTTTGACCTTTGGTTTACGGTTAACATATCATTTACATAGAAGTAAACTAGTGTTCAAGTACGTCATAGTTGCTACAGTGGGAACGCTTGATTTTCACCATACAATTCAATTGCCTGTAAAACAATCCTATTTTTATTGAGCATCCGATCATAAAGTATACATATACTTCCTCTTTTAAAGATAGTACAAAATTTAAGAGAAATTGGACCACTAAATAACTATTTAGGAGCAACTGCTTTGGCAAGAGGCGATTGGTGCTTAGACGGTTGATTTTTCAGTCGTTAGAGCGTCAGATAGATTGCTTTACGGCAATCGTTCCGGTTTTCCACACATTGAACGCCTATCTCGCCAAGATCAACTTCGCTCTTGTTCCTTTTGAGATCGATAAATAAAATACCAGTCCTGTACTGGAGTAAATTCGCCACTATCCTAGTCAGTTCCCATTTGGAGTTACTACCATCTTAGAAGATCCGGAACACGTGTCACTCGTATGTCCCAAAGTTTCCAGGGTTTCTGAGGTTGGGTGCCCTTCCTAACACCAACTACTTGGTGCATTCTACCGTGGAATCGGTTATAGAGAAGTTGTCATGCACTTAGCAAAATTAATGAGTCCTCTCTCCAGTCTCTGTTCGTTTACCAGCCACTTTATATAGAGTGCACAAGGAGCATTTTACCATAGTAATGTTAGTGCCCCGATAAAATACTCTTTAGTCTTACAGGGGAAAGGCAACTGTTCTAGTGTTAGTCATAACACCGAAAGAGCTGTTACTTTGCTGCAAGACTACGTCACTTCCGTTCTTTCAAGGCAAAGGTGTGTGAAAAGAAAATGATGACCAGGAAGGTCAATGAGTAGAAAGTACGAGTGTGATGTGAGGGAAACAATGATAAAGGTGGTATGGGGAGAGCACAACGCTAAAGGTACAGTGTTAGCTACATTTCGGTTGTTGTCTACGAGGTTGAATAGGAAACTTCGCGTTTTAAAAACGTATAGAATACACTGAATAACTCTGGGCGATCTTTCGGTACGAGTTCCTAATTATCGGCCTTTTCCGTAAAAAGTGTCTTCGGCGATCTTTACCAAAGATCTGCCTTTTCCGTAAACAGTGTTGGAGAGAAACAGGGAAACGATGTCATAACAGCGAAAGACATACAGAGAGCACGATTTATTTTGAAGGGTTTAGAGTTAGGGTTGGGGTTAGGTTTACGGTTAGGGTTTGGGTTTTAGGGTTTGCGTTAGGGAATTCCGTCCCTAACCCTAAACACTAACCCTAACCCTGACACTAAAACCCTAACCCTAACACCGTAGTGAAGATCGTGCGGGTGTTACGGAAAAGGCCGATCTTTGGTAAAGATCGCCGAAGACACTTTTTACGGAAAAGGCCGATATTTAGGAACTCGTACCGAAAGATCGCCTAACTCTGTCCTGTAGATATTATGCTAGAAAATAAGACACAGATGTTAGAAATTGTGTCTTGGTGTTTTCAACTTGTACTGAGTTGCAAAAGTTGTATGGAAATGGACGGAGTTCTATAAAGGTCCATTATTTATCGTCTGCAACTTGCACTCGAGCCGAACACAATGAAGGATGTTCAGTATTCCTTTCCATCATCAGCAGTCGCGTCCTCCATCACGGTCTTGGAATGACGCTCATGGGTTTTATACTACTATAGGTCAGTTCTCAATCATAATGATTGATAATGAGAATATCGATGATGGTGGTGACGATCGATGGGTTACTAGCAACAACACTACAGCAAAATTCGGCCTTACAGCCATACAACGGTAAATATAAATTATCCAGTCAAGTTAGTATTGCTACTGTTGTTATAGTGTTTTGGTTGTTGCTTCGGCTGCTCTATTGCCAATCCTGTTTCTAATGGAAAGAAAAAGAAAAATCCTATTAAATGGTGTCTTTGTTGTTTTTTCTATAATAATCGCCCAGTTGCTGTCCAAGACACGTTGTCTCAGTCTGCGTTGTCGTCGTCGCCGTCATGAGCAGCAGTGGCGATGATGGCGGTGGCAGCGGAGATATCAGAAAAGAAACTTTCCCAACTGGTTTTACTTCATTCTGTTTGATCAGCTTTATATTTCAGTTGTCGTGGTTGTGGTGGGATTAGTACACGTGAAAAGAGTTATGCACATACATTTTTACTTATATATGAATGTTTTATATATATGTGTGTGTGTGTGTGTGTGTGTGTAAGAAGAATGGAAGCTTGAATATATGTAGGGTAGGTGGATTTACGTGTATGTT
>NC_068991.1:8737731-8749939 GCF_001194135.2 Octopus bimaculoides | reverse complement strand
GGGAGGGTAGATGTGTGGTTGTGGTGGTGGGGTAGTGGTTTAAAACATGGGTGTTCCATGTCTGGCTGATTTTTATCTCTCTCTCTCCCTCTCCCTCTCCCTCTCTCCCTCTCCCTCCCCCTCTCTTCTCCCACCATTCCTCTCTCTCCCCTTTTCTCTCCTTCCTCTTTTTCTCTCTCCCTCCCCTTCTGCTCATCTTTACACCAGGGTGGAGTAAGAGATGACTCACATTATTTATGTGTATGCGTGTGCGCACGTGCTTGTGTGTGCATGGACACGTGTGCATGCCAGTGCAATTGTGTGTGCATGCCAGTGCACTTGTGTGTGTGTGAGTGCAGTTATGTTCATGTGTGTGCAGTTGTGTGTGAATGTGTGCATGTGAGTAAAGTTGTGTATGTGTATACAGGGTGATGGTGAAGTCGAATGGTTCGGAAAACTGTACAACTACTTGAAGAGACATGAAAACGATAGACAGGGCAGAGACGTTGCTTGATGTGTTGCGGTTGGAGTCGTGAATGGAAGACGAAGTGTGGGGGGGAGCACCCAAAGTTTTCCGAAACAAAATGAAACCCAATATTTTGGATTGGATGAAAGAAAGAAAAGGAAAGAGAAAGCAGTAGAGGAGAAGGCAGAGATATTAGTCTGACTAAATACGTTAGTCCAAGAATTATAAACACTATAAATCCATCGTCATTATCATAATTAACGCTACTACCAATGTGTTATTAAAGCTTGTCAATGGTATGATCATCGATATCGTTCATCCAGCTACCATCTGGATTGTTCAACTATTATTACCACACTTATTTGCCTTCTATCATAGTTAGTAGACAATTGTACCAGTTGCACCACCACCAAAAGCGTCAACTGCATCAGCACCGCCACAGACATCGGCAATCGGCACCACTGCCATCAATATCAGCACTAGCATCATCATCAATAGCAACATCATCATCAGCGCCAACGTCGCCGTCATCAGCGCCAACATCACCGTCATCAACGCCAACATCACCATCATCAATGCCAACATCATCATAGAACATTAGCATCAGCACCCAAACATCACTACCATCTTCAACCATTACTGCCATTTGCACTTACTGCTAAAGAACCTCAACCTGCTAGAAATAGCAACCAAATCTCCATTGAGTGATATCTTATCTTAAAACAAACGAAAAAATAAAAAGAAATTTAGGTAATTTAATCTTAGACTCTTTGATCATAGATCTGTTCAGATTGGATTGTCATGGTTGGAAGCTTTTTTTGTTGTATGTCTCCATAACAGCAGCTTAATCATTACAGATAGCAACATTCACTTTCACCCAACACACTTTACTGTCAACATCTCTACACCTAAGAGTAATAGCAACAACTTTGGAAGGGATCCTTTATGGGTCTTTTTAGGGTTTTTTATTTTTTTTATTTTAGCTCTTTTACTCAAGGATGCTGATGCCACATAAAATGCGCTCGTGCTGGCGCCATGTAAAAGTACCTGTGCGGGTGCTGCATAAAAGCACCCAGTACATTCTGTTGAGTGGTTGGTGTTAGGAAGAGCACCCAGCCATAGAAACTATTCCAAGACAGACATGGAGCCTGAGCAGTCGTCCAGCTGACTAGCTCCTGTCAAACTGTCCAACCCATGCTAGCATGGAAAACGCTACTGCTAGTACCATCACCGCTACTACTAGTACCATCTCTGATACCGCTAGTACCATCTCCACTACCACTAGTACCATCACCGCTACCACTAGTACCAACACCGCTACCACTAGTACCATCTCCGCTACCACTAGTACCATCTCCGCTACCACTAGTACCATCTCCGCTACCACTAGTACCATCTCCGCTACCACTAGTACCATCACTGCTACCACTAGTACCATCACTGCTACCACTAGTACCAACACCGCTACCACTAGTACCAACACCGCTACCACTAGTACCATCACTGCTACCACTAGTACCATCTCCGCTACCACTAGTACCATCTCCGCTACCACTAGTACCATCACTGCTACCACTACGACCATCTCCACTACCACTACTACCACCATCACTACCATCGCCACAACCACCTATACTACCATGACTGCCATCACCACCACTCCTTCTATTGCTGCTGCCATCACTACCACCACCACCACCATCACCACCACCAACAACAACAACAATACTACTACTACTACTACTACTACAACAGTAACCCTACTTTACCTGCATCAGTACCAATCCCAACATGCCATCTTCACAAGCCTCTCTAGCAGCACTGCCACTACTAGTAATACAGCCTCTATCACTAAACCACCATTGACATTACTGCTACCACCACCACCACCACCACCACCACCACACTACTGGCACCACCCTTTACCAGTTTGTTTAATTTGCTTTAATTACAAATAGAATTTTCTTTAATTATATAAAGAAAAAAGAAAAAGAGAAATGCCAAGAATGTTGGCGCAGATTTTGTGAGTAGAATTACAGAGATGAGGGGAGGGGTAAAAGTTGTGTGAATTGCTTTCAGGTTTGGATTGATTTTGACCTGTAAAGATTTTACTTTACCTGTGATATAGCTAGATTAGGTGCCACATGAGGCAGCCCTTGAGTTTTCCACATCTTCCTCACCTCAAAAGTGCTTCTACTGTAAAAGCAGACACAAAAGTGCCACTCCACCATAAAAGTGTCCCCTGGAGAGGACCATTTTCTCTCTAACCCTCACCCCTAACTATGTGACAACACTTTAATACCATTCATCAATGAGATAGAGGTAAGTATTGTTTTGTAGAAGTTACTCCAAATAAGACATGATTGTCTTTTGTATTTCTGTAGCAGACAATATAAAATTATTTCATGGCAAAAGTTATCCAAGATATAACAAAACTTGCCCTTCTTTCCTTGGAAATTAGAAGCCATACTTTGCTGTGAGGAGTTGATCCAAGGTAGAGCTAAGAATGTCCCCTTCCTCCAAATCAGATTGGAGCCTGGTGCAGCCATCTGGCTCACCAGTCCCCAGTCAAACCATTCAACCCATGCCAGCATGGAAAATGGACATTGATATTATGTAAAATAGAGGAATTTATCGAAAATATAATATGTGACAATTAGTTGGTTGTCATAATAAAACTCAGTTTCGGATACCAGGGATGAAGTCTGCTCCGGCATCTCATCAGTCATTAAGACAAAACGCGTTTTGTCTTTCTAAAATTCTGTGTTTTATTATGACAACCAACTAATTGTCACATATTATCTACATATATCTCTTTTACTCTTTTACTTGTTTCAGTCATTTGACTGCGGCCATGCTGGAGCACCGCCTTTAGTCGAGCAAATCGACCCCAGGATTTATTCTTTGTAAGTCTAGTACTTATTCAATCAGTCTCTTTTGCCAAACCGCTAAGTTACAGGGACATAAACACACCGGCATCGGTTGTCAAGCGATGCTGGGGGGACAAACATATACACATACATATATATATATATGTACATGTATACGACAGGCTTCTTTCAGTTTCCGTCTACCAAATCCACTCACAAGGCTTTGGTCGGCCCGAGGCTATAGCAGAAGACACTTGCCCAAGATGCCACGCAGTGGGAATGATCCCAGAACCATGTGGTTGGTATGCAAGCTACTTACCTCACAGCCACTCCTGCGCCTATATATATATATTATTTAAAATTACAGTAGTAATTATGTATTTGAATATTTTTTAACAACAACCCCACATGGTCACATCATTGGTGGAATTCTGAGAAAGACTGCCAAATTTTACAGAGAATTCATCAATTCAAGGACGTACAGTTCTCTCCACTCATCAAAATATTTCATTGCATTGGTAAGCGTTACTTATGACTAACAAAACAGGAACAAGACCTCAACATAATTGCAATCATAGTAACAAAAATGAGACCCATAAGCTATACTGATTATATTCATAGTTTTTATGCCCTATATATACTATATTTATATACCACAAATTTATTTTTTTAGTTCATATCGTTCTTTAAGTTTTTACCTAATAACATACGATTTCAATCCTAGAATTACCGTCAACAGTGACAATCCTCTACTGTAACTTTGTTTTCCTTAGTGAAATCTCAGTTTGATTTCCTGTTTACTGAATGTGTGTGTGTGTGTGTGTGTGTGTGTGTATTGAATGTGAAGCTGTACCTGTTTGTGTCTAATGCATATTTGTTTGTGTACATAATATGTAATGTATATGCCTGTAGTGTACATGTATGTGTGTGTGTGTAAAGTTGATGATTCACTCTATATCTATTTGGGTTTTTTATGCGTGAGATCTTCGATGCTGTCTGGAAATATCTATAAGCCTTAATACATGAATTGAGCTCTGTGAAAAGTGTGGAAACGTCCTCAGGTTTTCTATCCACCATTGTCATTGCAGTATAATAATAAAGTTTTGATGAGGCAAGAAACCATGGCCTTGCTGAAAGCAATACTAACAATGGTGGTGGTGGTGGTGGGGAATACAGTTATATTGGTGATGATGATGGTGGTGGTGGTGGTGGATGTAACTGTGATTATGACAATGGTGATGAACCCTATTTTAGCTGTGTGCATTGTTGTTGTAGGTGCAGCCCTAGCTATAGTTTTTGTCGTAGTGATTATAGCTGTGTTTATTGTAAGTGAAGGCATGTAGCCAAGTGGTTAGGGCATATGGCTCGTGATCATTAGGTCATGAGTTCAATACCCTGCAGTGCGTCATATGCATATGCATACACACACACATATATATGCATACATACATATATATATACATATATATGTAGGACAGGCTTCTTTTAGTTTCCATCTATCAAATCCACTCACAAGGCTTTGGTCAGCCTGAGGCTATAGCAGAAGACACTTGCCCAAGGTGCCACGCTGTGGGACTGAACCCAGATCCATGTGGTTTGTAAGCAAGCTACTTCCCACACAGCCACTAGCCACTCCTGGACAGCATATAAATGTAAAAATATGTTATTTTAAGCAAATATTTATGTATAAATTTCATAAGCGTTTATAAGGGGGTCCCTAAGGTAAAGCCTGAAATATAAAGGGGTCCGCAAGTCAAAAAGTTTGAAAACCTCTGTACTATAAGACTAGTTTTTAAATATCAAATAAATATGGGGGTCCACCAGAGTAAAATAGTAATCAAAGGGGTCCTTAGGTAAAAATAAACTATTGAGAACCACTGATCTATACTCTCTTTCTGTAGAGAGTACATTTGCCTGTGTAGCTTATTAGACTATGCAACTTCATATTTTGTCTGTTCACTGGTGTCATTTTGATAGGTAAAAATTACATAAACCTTTATAAAAAAAACAGAAGCAGCCACATGATCACAGTGGGTGGGATGGTGTACAAGCAGAACTGATCACTGACCTGTTTTATCACTCAGCAATCTGTGATAAGCATGATATGGTTCACAATTGGGTGTGCTATGTTGTCCCAGATCAGCAATGAATGAATCAGTGATAAATGAAGTTAACTTGTATACACATACAAATAAATTTTCATTATCATTATGCATTCTTCTCCATGTGAGAATGTGTTGGGTGGTTATCACCATGGCTTGTCATTCATTGCAGTTGTTTGTCATCAGATACACTTACAGATAAAACTGACAGCTTTGTTGTTGTGAATGTCAAGGTTGGTGTGACTTGTGTTCTTCCTATCACCAACCACTTTACAATATGAACTGCCATTAGAGAAATTGTCTATAGCAAGACTATAAAGGATTTCTTCTTGCCTGTATCAGTCTTCAGATGGAATGAGATGGCTGGCCGTTGGTGTTTGGCATGGCTGATCGGACATTGAACCTATTTTTGGCACTAGAGACAAACAAACACACTTGCTGAAATATGTGCATACACATAAGATGACAGCTCCATAAAAAAGTGCCGACCTCTTAAAGTAGACGGAGCGCATGGAAGTGGGAGACCTAGGAAGGAGTGGCACAAAGTACTGAAGGATGGCGTCAGGATGCTGAACCTTTCAGACAAAAGGACAAAGGATCAAGATACCTCGCACCTTAATATACTCAAGAAAACTTGTACTCCACAGCAAAAGTATTAAGGCCAGTCCCCCCAGGGAAGAGGATTGGTTTGCTTGAGTCCAGTACTGGTGCCACATAAAAAGCACTCGTGTAGTGCCACGTAATAGTGATCATGTAGTGCCACATAAAGCACCCAGCATGCTCTGTAAAGTGGTTGGTGTTAGGAGGGTCATCCAGCCATAGAAACCATGTGAAATCAGACTGGAGCCTGGTGCAGCTCTCCAGCGTGCCAGCCCTGGTCAAACCATCCAGCCCATGCCAACATGGACAACAGATGTTAAATGATGATGGTGACAGAGTGAGAGAGATACATTACAATATATCAATTGAATATGATTGCTATAAATACATTCCCTCTCATGTATTTAAGCTCACATAAACAGAGAGGGAGAAAGAGAGAATGAGAGAAACATTAAAGCAGTTGATGTCAAATAAGTCAGCATTGAATCATCAATGGCAGATAGATGGCACTATAATGGTTATGCCAACACTTCTGCTCTTGTTCAGAGTACTCAGTTTCCAAACAGATTTTCTTCTATGAAGCTGAGAGGTCATGTATCTGTATGAAGTATCAAAAACAAAAAGAAAAAGACTGGCATTCTGTCGATTATGATGATGAGTATTGCAGTTGATCCGATCGACAGAACAGCCTGCTCGTGAAATTAATGTGCAAGTGGCTGAGCACTCCACAGACATACATACTCCTAATGTAGTTAGTTCTCAGGGAGATTCGGCATGCACAGAATGTGACAAGGCTGGTCTTTTAAAATATAGGTACTTTTCAATTTTGTCAGCTGAGTGGACTGGAGAAATGTGAGACAGAGTATCCTGCTGAAGGACACAATACACCACTGAGAAATGAGCTCACGACCCTACCATCATAAGCTGAATACTCTGACCATTAAGCTACAATGTATAGAAAGAGGGTTTAGCTACCAAGGAAGTGATAGTGACAGATTGTCAAGAATAAAAGGTCACCTTGAGCATGTCAGGCGATAAAGGTAGGGAAGGTATTGGCAATGTACCCTGGTAGAGTAGAGGAAGATGGGTAAGTGGGGTTGTTGATGTAGTTCAGCTCTGCAGATGTATTTCAACATTGACCATACCTAAATAATAACAGTAGAATTGTTGGTAATGATTATTAATTAATTAATTAATAATAGCAAAAAATGAATAATTTCCTACTGATTGCTACAGCTTGATGTATATGGGTTATTTTTTTGTCTGCTTTTTTTTCTTCTGTATATACCCAAGATGCTTTTTGAGAGAAGTGAGATGGCTTTCAGTAACAATACTAAAGCTGTAGAACTTTTGAACTAAAAATGTGTTGATTGATGAGCCAAATGTGTGTACATACATATATATATATGTATGTGTGTGTGCATGTATATATGTATGTGTGCATATAGACATTCACTTACATTCATGCAGAAAGATTTGCAGCTGTTAATGCAATTTTTGAAATTAGGTTTTTGGTTGTTACAATTTTTTTTTCTTTTATTAGATTCTTTATTACCATTATTGTATTTCTTTAAATGCTTTTTGTTTTTACAATTGATTTCCATTACCACAGCATTTAACAGATTAAATTTTATTTATTTTTGCTCTGCTTTACATGATTTATAAAACTTTTCTCTGGGGGGGAAAAAAAAAAAAAAATTTTAATTATCTGTATGACAAACTTCTGCACTATTTCCATCTACAAAATTTTGCTTACAAGGCATTGACTGATCAATACAAGTCTTTGATAGAAGACATTTGCCCAAGGTGTCATGCAGTGAAACTGAACCTAGGAACGTGTGGTTGCAAAGCAAGTGTTTTAACCCTTTAGCATTCAGATTACTCTGTTTAGGCTTATCCCCTGCAACCCTCTCTGGTTGAGTATCCCTAATCCCTCCCCCTTCTCTCTTGCGCTCTCTCAGTTCTAAGTCTAAATCCTGCTTAACAAAGTCATGGTGGACCTTGCTATTCGTCCTCTTGGAGTTAAATAAAATTAAATACCTGTAACATATTGAAAACCGATTTAATTAACTATGCTCCCTCAAATACCTATGGTTTTACACCTCCTCAATGCTAAGCTAAGAAATCTTCATTTAAAGGGCATTGGAGATGACTGAAACAGGAATGAACTGAGGACATTGCTCTCAGTCGGACTGAGGACCCCAGCCAAATCAATGCACTGGGTCCTGTAGTATTTATTTATTGACAGCAAGCCACAACATACTTAGATGAGAATTGGGCCCCAAGACCCATGAGGTCCCAGGGCAACTGCCCAGTGTGCCCATGCTTTCAGAGAACACCAGCCCTCAATCCAAGTTTAAATGCTGTTTTGGTGAAAGTACTTGTCACATCTGATTGAATCTTCCATGCGTTAACATATGCTTCCTTGCGACAATGTAAACTTGTATTTAATCAAGATATCCTTGGCCTGAAGAGTAGTCTGTGGTATATATGTATATATATATAACTTATGTTCTGAAGAAATTTAATCCATACCTGGTGGTGGTGGTGGTGGTGGTGGTGGTGGTGGTGGGATTCTATGTTCAGTATGGATTGGAACAATACACATGCTAGAGTTGATTAACATCTACTTCAAGATCTTACTGTTGTGAGTTCAAACCTACTCAGGGTTAGATTTCCAATTAGTCCTTTTGTGTGTGTATAAACGAATACTTGTAACATGTTTGAACCAGGGGAATTTAGTCTGTTCTTATTGGTGTATGATGGTGGTAGTGGTGGTAGTGTTGGTAGTGGTGATAGTGTTTTATGTATAGTAGTGTTAGTGATAGCAGATGTTTTTGTGGTGTAGTAATGGTGGTAGCAGTGGGGTTTTGTGTGTGTGGCACTGATAATAGTGTTTTGTGAGTGTGTGATGGTGGTGGTGGTGCTTTGCCTGTTGTGGTGTCTTGTATGTAGCTGTAATAGTTGTGGTGGTGGTAGTGTATTGCATATAATGGTGGTGGTAGTGGTGGTGGTCATGGTGCTGATTTGCATGTAGTTTTATGAGCACCTGCCTTTATTTCTTGTTCCACATCACCTGCCGTCAATTCTACAAGAATGACCTTTGACCTAAGGAAAGTGTTCTGGAGTAGGAGTGGGTGGATGGATGGAGTAGTGTGGGTGTGTGTGCAGTGGGTTTTTGTTGATGCGTTGTCAGTTGTATCTGGATGATGTGGGAAGGCTGACAAACATAACTAATTACATTATTTCCCTTCAAACTGCATCTCTTTTTTCTCTTTCTCTTTCTTTTACATCCCTTCTCCATTTCCAGCACTCACCACCACCACCACCACCACCATCACCACCACCATGCCACAAGCATGTGTTTAGAAGTGCACGCCCACATATGCTTTTGAAAGTATATGTGCATGCATACACACACACACACACACACACGCTCAGTATTTTCTTTCAACTACACATGGTATATGTATGCTAACTGCATAAAACGAATCACATGTACCTTATAAACTGAGAAATGTAAACACTGCATTTAATCATGCACACACACACACACACACACACACACGTGCACATGCACATGCATATTCACACACACATGCACACATAAAGATTTAGAAAGCCATGAAATCACAGTCAAACACTCGACCTATTTAACAAAATGTCCTTCAAAAAATGAACACCATCACGAAATTAGGTTCAAATGAGAGACACCACCCTGCCTTGCCCTAGTTGCGTGATAATTAAATAAATACTACTGTACTGTTTTGCCAATATACTGTATATCATCACTGCACTACATAGCAATGGGATAGTTATGTCATTCAGCTTTTTGCTTATGGCTCAATCAGACGGAAGCAAGGATAATATCCGTGATATCTAGCATGGTCTTTAAGGCTAGAAAGAAGAGGGAGAAGGAGCAGCCCAGGTTTGTTTGGTTTCCTCTGTAGAATAGAGTATATTGAAATATCAAGCTATTTTATCTTGTTGCGTCTCTGGAGGGTCTTTATGCCAATAATTAAAACGTGCAATGATTCTGTTTCATGACATTTTTATTAACAAATTAGTTAACCATCTAACTGATTAACTGAGTAATAAAAATAAAGAAGTGAAACAGGATCAGTGTTTATGTTGTTGTTTTTTTTTTTGACACAATGACCCACCCAAGAAAAACAACAAAATGTATTTCAACAGATGAGTTCACATCAAGAATCTTGCAAACCAAATACAATAAACGAAATTATTTATTGTCTCATTGAAGATGGTAAGCTGTTGGAATTATTAGCATATTGGACAAAATGCTTAGCAGCATTTCTTCCAGCTCTTTACATTCCAGACTCAAATTCTGCCAAAGTTCCACTTTACCTTTCATACTTACAGGTCAGAAAGACAAGTTGATCACTGGTGTTGACGTAGTCAACTTAACCCGCTTCCCTTAAAATTGCTGGACTTATGCCAAAATTTCAAACCATTTATTCTCTAACTGGAAACCTGGTCCAAGTGCTTCCCACAGTAGAGACTCAACCCCTGTACTACTCTTTTTTTTATAAGTCTGATATTTATTCTATCAATCTTTTCCACCAAACTATTAAGCACTGGAGAAGTAAACAAACCAGTGAGAGAAGCAAGTTCAAAGACCCCCTTTCTCTACACAGTCTTCATCAACCAAACTCCCTCGCAAGGCATTGGTCTGTCCAGAGTTATAGAAGACACTTACCCAATGTGCCATACAGTGGGACTGAACCCAAACCCACATGGTTGCAAGATGACCTTCTTAGCCATGCAGTCATGTAGTTAAGAAGCTTTGCTTTGAAATCCCAAGGCCACCAGGTTCAATCTACCTCATGAGTGTCTATTTTGAAACCTTCAAATTGACTCCCAATGAACCATTTAGTTATGGGGATGTGCACAAGCAAACATTGGTTGTCAAGTGATAGGAGGAACATACACAAATACAAAGGCACTCACACATATACATACATGTATGTGTGTATATATATATATATATTGGGTCATCTTTAAATAATGCAGTTTTTTTATACTTCTTTTATTTGTCAAAGTTAAGATAAGCAAAGTTCTTTTTTAATCTAAAATATACTCTCCTTCGTTCTTTTGTTGTCTTGCCATTTCTATCAATATACACACACATACATACAACAGGCTAAGGCATTGGTCAACCTAGGAGCTACAGTAGGACTGAACCTGAAACCACATGGTTGCAAAGCAAGCTTCTTAACCACACAGCCATGCTTCCTTGACTCTTTGCATTCATCATCATCATCATCATCGTTTAACGTCCGCTTTCCATGCTAGCATGGGTTGGACGATTTGACTGAGGACTGGTGCAACCAGATGGCTACACCAGGCTCCAATCTAATTTGGCAGAGTTTCTACAGCTGGATGCCCTTCCTAACGCCAACCACTCAGAGAGTGTAGTGGGTGCTTTTACGTGTCACCCGCACGAAAACGGCCACGCTCGAAATGGTGTCTTTTATGTGCCACCCGCACAAGAGCCAGTCCAGGGGCACTGGCAACGATCTCGCTCGAAAACCCTACAAGGCCAGTCAGGCAGTACTGGCAACGGTCACGCTCAGGATGGTACACCTTATGTGCCACCCGCACAAGAGCCAGTCCAGGGGCCCTGGCAACGATCTCACTTGGCTTCCTTTTAATGAATTCTTTTAGGTATGGTCAATGAATGTTTGAATATGAAGCTCTGTCTGCAAGAATATTGGAAACTAATATTTTGAAATAGAATTGCGTTGCATTCACGATTTTTAGTTGATAGGATGCAATCAGAATTACTTATCAATGACTTTCTTCTGTCAGCAGCCAGTCACAAAATGTTGAGCACTTCACTCTCTCGCTCTGACATACTTCTGACCAATCAGTTTAGATGTTTACTTTTCTTTCTTTTCCAGTTGTTCTGTCATCTAAATAAACAATCACAATTAGTTTGAGTTTAATGAGAGAACTTTTATGTGGATACTGGATCTGCTAGAAATAGCAGTCAGATCGCAAACGTTAAACAATTAATGTAATCATGGGACCTCAGAGTGGTCACTCAACATGCATGAAATAGCAGTCAGATCTCCAAATCACACCCAGCTATTTGAAATAGAAATGCGTGTGTGTGTGTGTGCGTGTGTATATATATGTGTGTATATATATATATATATATATATATATAT
>NC_068991.1:8724531-8737465 GCF_001194135.2 Octopus bimaculoides | reverse complement strand
AAAAAAAAGAATGAAAGGTAAAGTCGACCACAGCAGAATTTGAACTCAGAATGCAATGATGGATGAAATACTGCTAAGCATTTTGTCTGGCATGCTAACAATTCTGCCAGCTTGCTATCTTAGACATACACGCACATACACACACAAACAATATTTGAATTTTATTCTACTTGTGCAGCACAATTTCATATCAGCAAATAGATTTTACATTATTTATATATGCTTCTACCTAGCTATTTCAAGTTTATTTCAGAAGTGGGGTGACTACACAATGCCAACAAGCAGCAAAATCTGTAAAATATTGTATTCTTTGTTTACTTCCAGAGCAGTTTCGTTTCATATTATCATATTTAACCCTTTAGCATTTAATTAAACCAGCCGTATTTGGCCAAAATAGTGTGCCTGTTTAATCTTCAAACTGGGCAGATCCAGCATCTCATGCTTACCTTACAATATTTTTATAAAAATAAACAATGACATCATTGAAATCTCAAAGCCACAAAGTTAAATGCATGACTAAATCAAATCAGTGTAAATAAATATTCTGAATGCCAAAGGGATATAGGGATTTCCCCCAGATGAAATGCCACAGTTGCTATGAGTTAAACTACTTGGAACAATGGGGTTTTTGTTGGGTGGAAATTGTAAAGGCACATGCCTGAAAGAATGGTTTCAGTCACTTGTCTAGTTGTTTTTGATGGGTCAAGAGTAAAGCATATATACTACCCGGAATAACTTGAGTAATAACTGATGGAGCACCAACTATTCAGCTAATTTGAAAGTACCCTAGGGTCCAGTGAAGAAGGAAGGTGTTGTGTTGTAAGATATGTGTGTTATACAGTATAATAGGTTATTTATCCATTACCGCACAGTTTTACCAGTGTGGATTTTTATTACAATCTACATTTGTGAAACTGTGCAGTAGCAGGTGAGTAACTATCATGTACCCACTCTAACAGTATTGAGTCCTTTTGTTTTTTGGGGGGTTTTTCTCTCCCTTTTTTCGAGGCTATAGTAATAAAATTTCCCTCGTATTGCACCCTTGTATCTTAAAAACAGAATGGCACATTAAATAATCAAGTCCTTGATAGATTCTTGGGATAAAATAAAACAACAGGGATTGGCATGGCTGGAATGCTATTGATCATAGGTCTGCTCCTTCAAGCCAACCTGTGGCTAAACAATGGCAATAACAACAAATGGACTTTCCAGCTGACCTAATTCTCCCTCTCTCTCTCTCCAATCCACCCCACCCACTCCCACCATTTCTCTCATTCTTCCTCCCTCTCCTAATTTTCTTGATACTCTTATAGGCCAGCCCACTCTTATGTATATTAACAAAGCAACTTCTGTTATCATCATTATCCTCATCAAAGCAAACAAGCTGACAACCTCCGCTTTCATGGCTGAGCAGTTGACTGTAAAGGATAGATTAGAATGGAAGGTGGAGGGGGGATACTAAAAACGTTGCAGAATCATGGCAGGCATGAGGGGGGGGAGGAGAAGGAGGGAATAGTGTGTGCGTGAAAGAGAGAGTGATGGAGGAGGAAGGAAAAAACGCTTTTTATCAATGGTTTCTTTTATACACTTCTTTCCTCTACCTACAACTACCTCCTTCTGGGGATGTATCTTCTACTTTCCCCACTTCCATTCAACACCTTTCTCTTTGCTTTTTGCTTCCCCACCCCACCAGCTGTTTCTTCTCCCTCCCACTTTCATTGATTCTTAACTCTTACTACTTTTCCCTTTCCTCATCTGCTCCATTTTTTTTTCTCCTTTCCTTCCTTTTCCTAACATCTATTCTCCCCTTTGATATTAATTACTCTCTCTCTCTCTTATTCTCCTTCCATCATATAACTCACCCTCACCCTCATCCCTAATTTTATTATAGAAATAATGCTAATGCTACAGAAGTACCTCCCCCTCTATCTGCCTGCCTGCCTCTCTCTTTCACTCTCTCAACTACATACTTCTCTTTCTGTCCATGTTTATTTACAATTGTATGCATTACATAAAGAAAACTTTACATATTCCTTCCACTCTGTCTTTCTCTTACAGTTATATTGTCTATTCATATTGTACACACACACATACATACTCATTGTCTCTTTCTCTCTCACTTTTTCCTTACATACATACTTGTGTGTGTGTGTGTCCATAAATGCACGTTTACACATACATACATACATACATACATACCTACATACCTTTTTCTTTCACTCTCAATTCAGTCTCAATTTCCCTTATTTCAAAGTGATTTAGCAGCAGGGCAGCCCTGACTGATCAAAGATGTTCCATCTGAGGAAATCCTGGCTTCTTCCAGACACACATTATACTATATATACTTTTTGTTACCCTCTCTCGTTTTATTTGGGGGTTTTTTTTCTCTGTTTAAACCCACTAGGATGTGATTTGAGGGAGATTTGGTTGTTATTTCTAGCATGTTGACCGAGTGACCACATTGGTTGTGACCAGCTTGTGCAGTCTTCGCTCTTGATTACTGTTTTTGAGCCAGTCAGGTGGTCTCTGCTTGATTGGTTTATCTACTGCAGTGATTTTCAACCAGGGTCCATATGGCCCCGAGGATCTATGTAAAATTCTTAGGGGTCCACGCAACAAAACAGTAAATTGGGGATCTACAATAGTATATTAAGGGCCCCTGAAAAAATGTTGTTTTAGGTTATGTATTGGTATGTATTGCAAGAAACAGGTTTCTTTCTCTAACATTTTACATAGCTCAACCTAAACAAGTTAATGTGCAGAAAACGCAACAGGAATTTTCGAAGAAATTTCTATAAAACCAGTTTTTAAACATTGAATGGCTACGGGGTTCTGCCAGAATAAAATCGTAATCGAAGGGCTCCATAAATGAAAAACAGTTGAGAACCCCTGATCTGTTGGATATTTGAAACCAAATTTTTTCTGATCACAAACTCGCATCTTAAGAAAAGGAAGCATTGGGCAGTGAAGTCTTCTTATGATGTCCATCTTCCATGCTGGCTTGGGCTACATGGTTCAACAGCATCCGATGAGCCAGAGGACTGCATTGAAGTCTAGGGTCTGTTTCTAAAGTTAGATGCCCTTCTTAATGTCAACCATTTTACAGAATGTTGTGGGTACTTTTTATTGTAGCACTGGGACCAGTCAGGTCACCAAAAAAAACATACAAGACAAAGAAAAAGCTCTTCTCAATTGAGTAGTAGTAATAGTAGTAGTAGAGTGAGGTAGCTTTGTGTCAGGTGTTGAGTAGCTAAATTCACTACCAAATTCACTGATGAGACATTAGTTGGCTCGGAGGCTATAGAAGAAGACACTTGGCAAAGATGCCATAGAATGGGACTGAACTTGAAACCATGTGGTTGCAAAGCGAGCTTCTCAATCGCACATCCATGCCCATGCTCCTCTCAAGATGTGACATGAGATAAACTCTGACGAGACAGAATACGACTTGTGTTGGAGACAATTATCCCATAGAAGAGTGGACGAGTCTGAAATGATTGGCTTCCATTAGGAGAAAAGACTCTTGATTCCTCATTGATATGTGTGAATGTGTATTCATATATATTCTCTATATGTATGTGAATGTGTGCGTAAATTTATATATACAATTAGGTGTGTGTATGTTTATTGGTAAGTTTCTAGGTTATCAATTGTTTGTTTCTAGTTTATGCATCTTTCCTGAAATTGACAGTTTTTGTTATTTGAAGTGGATCCTGTTTCTCTGTTTTGTGTTTGGATTCTATTTTACTTTTCCTGGATGTACTATACAACAGGTCAGTAATTGTCAAACTGGAGTGGCTGTGGAAAATTGAAATGATAGTTAGATTGCCATCTATAATAATAAAAGCAAAATTCTGTCTGTCCGTCTGGGATCTCTGTATCTCATCCTACATTTTCTCTACATAGACATATACCTTTTTGGAATCGGGATGATCCTGGGATTGAAAATTTGCCCTTCATTTGGTTCTTGAACATCCAGCACTGGGATCTGATTTAAAAGCATTTGGGTTGCTATTGCTAGCAGGTAAAGCTTGGCTGATTCACACCATCTTGGTTGGTGTTTGTCAGATGATGTCAGAGATCAAGGGGAAGATAAATGACACTCGTTTCATTAATTTTATGTCGAGATAAGAACTTTGGGACAAATTGGCCAGCAGTTGGAGGTTAGCAAAAGTACCAATATTTCTTGTAAAACGAGGGGGGAGATAACCCAATTTTTGAGCCGGTGAGATAACCAAAAAGTACCGAAAAAGGGTATAAAAAGAATGGTATAAAAACTTGTTGAAAACCAGTCTTGGAGAGTTGAATATATCATACACTATAATCATGTTTTTCATCATAGATCTACTCAATCAGGACTGATTGTGGACTAACCCATTGGTTTGTGTGCACAAAAGGCTAAACTTGACTGCACTTTTTCGTGGGGTTTGGCCTTGGTACATTGCGAAAGTATCTTAGCTGAAAGCCACGTGCAGCACTCTAAAGCATTTTGAGAAACTTAAGTAACTTAAGAGCCAGCACTTGAATAACCCCAATTAAAGGTCAATCTATTATTAGTCCTGTGTGTGTGTGTATGTATGTATATGTGTGAGAGAGAGAGAAAGAGGGCAAGATAGAAAGAGAACTTTATTTTGAAAGAATTCACTGCCATAACTCTCTCCTTTCTCATGCCAACTTGCTCAGTGATGTTTTGTTTTTCTCTCTATGATTATTGTTTTTCAAACAGTTCTTTTGTCTTTTTACATGTGTGTGTATATGTATGAGTGTATGTATGTATATGTCTTCCCCCACCCTCCCCCACACTCTTTTTTTTTATGCTCACTTCATTTCTTTTTTGTCATTTCTTTTCTATTGTCTTACCATGCCCTCTTTCTTCCTATCTCTCCATTTCTCCACTACTTTTATCTCCCTGTCTTTTCCCCCTGCCATCTTTTACTCGCAACTCTTTCCATCTCCGTATTTTACCCTTTCACACTTAAGTCCCCCACTCCATCCCCCCCCCACACACACACACACATCCGCGCATGCACACACACAATGCCATACTTTTCCTGTTACAAGTGCCATAGTTATGTCCCCAACTTCTTGATGCTTCCGTCCACTCTGCACCAATTCCTTTCACATCTTGAACATTCTAACAGCTTCCCCGGTTAAAATTTCCTGCACTCTTTCTCCCCCCCCCCCACACACACATAACTTCTTAGCTTGATTATTTTTTATTCCATTATTATTATCATCATTATTATCATTATTATTATTTATAACCTAATTTTAGGTTATTATAACTAGGTTTGTATGACTCATTCTGAGACATATTCTGCTTTAAGATTCAGTGTGTGTGTGTGTGTGTGTGTGTGTGTATTTATATATGTGTGCATGTTTATGCTTGGTCTTTGTTAGAATAAGAATGACAGAGCTGTTATCAAACACGAACATTAACCAAACAGGCTGGCTGATTCCTTGTGAATGAAATTTAGTGGCTGGAAGCCACACATAGATGCATATAAAAGTAATTAGGGTGTATTATGTACAGTAACCTCTGACAATGGGAAAACTTGGTGTATTTGTTTTTATTGTGGGAATTTAAAAATTCAATTCCTACAATATATTAATGTTAGTTTTTATGTCAAGTAATAATAACAAGTTTATATTATTCTGAAGAATCATCCAATACTTTTTTTTGTAAAGTTGTTATTATAAAGATCAGTGAAATTTGTTTAAGATTTTTGATTAAAAATACCTATTTTTATCGTAAACAAAAAATGTCGTTACTACGAATGACAGACATTGAAATAGTTTGAAGTTTATTGTTCTTGGACTAGTTTGATCTTAGTTGCTGTTGTGGGCTCCTTGATATGAGCTAATCCTTGTATGCTGCTGTCACCATCTGTCCAGTGTTTTTGTGTTGTGACAGTGCTCTGACCAACTGCTGGTTCTGCTACTGTATTCTGTGTCTGACCTGATGTCTGCCGTTTGTCATCTACTGTCCGGGGACGCGCCGGCCGTGTAGAGTCGATCGGGCACCGGGTGACGTGGAGCTAACCGTCGGCAGAAAAGAGAGACAAGAACAGCCCTTCGAGTCGGTCAACCCATCCAATCAACGACAACCATATTTTGCGGTTTGGACCGCGTGTCATGGTATCGACCCCGTCGCTCACACGGCTTGGGACGGAAGAAGCACTGCAAAGATGAAATTGTTGTTAGACCCAGTTCCACACCAAATCTTGAATGATCAGACAGATTTTTTTATGATATTGAAAATGTTCATTATTTACATTTGAAGGATCTTTGTCCTCATCTTGTTTGTTGTTAACACAACGTTTCAGCTGATATACCCTCCAGCCTTCATCAGGTGTCTTGGGGAAATTTTGAACCTGTCGAGGTTATTATTATTATTCAGGTCACTGCCTGGAATTGAACTCGGAATCTTGGGGTTAGTAGCCCACGCTCTTAACCACTACACCATATGCCCACCAGTGATGCTGTGGCTCATTTCTACAGCTGAGTGAACTAGAACAATGTCAAATAAAGTGTCTTGCTCAAGAACACAACACACAGCCCGGTCTAGGAATTGAACTCACTACCTCATGATCGTGAGTTTGATGTTCTAACCACTGAGCCAGGCACCTTCACACACACACACACACACACACACACACACACTCTCTTTATATCTCTCTCTCTCTCTCTCTCTCTCTCTCTCTTTCTTTCTCTCTCTCTCTCTCTCTTTCTTTCTCTCTCTCTTTCTCTCTCTCTCTCTTTCTCTCTCTCTCTCTCTCTCTCTCTCTCTCTCTCTAGTATGCTGTTTAAAACTCATCAACAGTATTTGAAACGGTCGTAGTGGTTCTGAATGAAGTCTTGTGAATTTCATTTCCTGCCTTTCACATTTTATAAATATAAGATGCTGATGATACGTGTGCGTGTGTATTTTTCTAATTGACAAGGTATAATCAGCAACCAATTTTCTGATCAGGTACATTGTTGTCTTGAGAATACATAACTATTATTATCATTATTATTATTATGATAATTATTTGAGCTTGGCTGACAAAAGCCAGTTATGCATCGCAGGTGAATCATTAACAGTTGGGTGGTTATTTGGCTGGAAAGCCAAATGCTTTCTCCAACAATGTGCTGACATCTAAATTTGCATAAACGCATTCCAGCTGAACCAACCAGGAATGTTTATGAAAAAAATAACAGCATAAATAAATAAAAGAATATGATCAACATATATAATTTAGTACATTTTCTCCACCTCCACAACAAATGTATTTAGTATTAGTGTTGTGTACCCTCTGATGTATCACCATTACACTCCTGTACTCACCAGACTTAGCAAAACCGGTACTACCAACAATATCAAATGTTCATATATTCAGGACATGTATATTTAATCCAATGGGCTTGAGAAGTTGCCTATAACCATACAAATGCATTTCTACTTCTAGCACACCCTCAGCTCAAGTTAAATATACATTACAATTCAGAAATGCATACAAATATATATATATATATATATATATATATATTGTATGTGTGATCATTGTTTAATCATAATCATAAACATCAGCTAGTCATTATTATTGTCAGCCAGACCTGTTTGTGATGTGTGCAGAGCAGCAAGATCATCTTACACACAATTCATGCAGTGTCCAAGCACTTACCATTATTATTATTATTATTATTATTATTATTATTATTATTATTATTATTAAGGCGGTGAGCTGGCAGAATAGCATGCTGGACGAAATGCTTAGTGGTATTTCGCAGGTTGCAATGTTGTAAGTTTAAATTCCACTGAGGTCAACTCTGCCTTCCATCCTTTCTTTCCATTGGTCAAGAAGGGCAGGCAGTTTTCCTTTGTCTGGTTGCTATGATGTAAAAAGTTATTTGTGACTAGGATTGAAAGGAATGAAGATGGACTACTCTTTGGCCAATCCTGCATCAATTTCATCCTTTTTTTTTTTTTTTTTTTTTTTTTTTTCAAGTACCATTTGAAGGTGAAAAAGAAGTGTTTTTGTATTCTAGTAAATTTACTGAAAGGTGGTGGGAGTGTCAAGTATGACCTGTGTAAATAGATCTGCTCTGAGCAAGTACCTGAGAGTAAGATCTTACCTTTGCCAGCAAGGGAATTCACTGTCTGTAGAGTTCTTTGAATAACCCCAGACTGTTGCCTCACTATTGTAATGCATTTTTGTTTTGTTTTTCACTGTTTTTCTTCCATTTTTTCATACCTGTTTTGTTTTTTTTTTTTAAATTTCATTCTGTAAAATCCTCACACTTTTCTAATTTGTTATCATGTCTCCTCCTTCATTTGCTCTTGTGCTGAAATTTGACCTCAAAACGTAAATACAGATAAAATGCCGCTAAGCATTTTGATTGGCATGCTAACAATTCTGCCAACTCACCACCTTATAATAATAACAATAATAATAATAGTGATGATAATGGTTTCGAATTTTGGCACAAGGCCAGCAATTTCGAGAAGGGGATAAGTCGATTAAATCGACGCCAATGTTCAACTTGTATTTATTTTATTGACCCTGAAAGGATGAAAGGCTGTCAACCCCGACAGCATTTTGAACTCAGAATGTAAAAACAGATGAAATGCTGCTAACGAATCTGCCAGCTTATTAATAGTAATAGTAATAATAATAATAATAATAATACATGCATACCTGTAAAAAGATTATTTTTCATGGCATTGTCGCTACTCTTGCTCATTGAAAGTTAATGAAATTTTTCTGCTGTCTTTACAGGAATTGCGTCTGCAAGGAATCAAAGACAAGGAAGAGGACACATATCCGGCTGAAGAAGGCAAACAGATCTTTAACATCAAAAAGAACAGATATAAAGACATCATACCATGTAAGTGGCACTGTTGTTCTTTCCTCCCTTTCGTTGTTCCTCTTTCTCAATCAGACAATTACAGTTTTTCATATTCTCTCTCTCTCTCTCTCTCTCTTCTCGTTTTCTCTCGGTAATAAGACTGAGTAAATATAACTCAGCATAACATCATCATTTTTTAATCTGTTTTCCATGCTAGCATGGGTTGGACAGTTTCACAGGATCCGTTAAGCTACAGGGCTGTGTTGAGCCCCAGTGTCACCTTCAGCACATTTTCCAAAGTTAAATGCCCTTCCTCACACCAGTCACTTTACATTGTGTACCAGGTACTTTTTTCATGCTACCAGCACTCAATACAAATACTGCAGGGTCTGACATATGTAGCATGATTGAGAAAACTGAGTTTATCCATGTGATTAGCAAATACAAACTCCTTCTAGAGGTGTTTGAAATCTTAAAACAAGCAAGGAAGATAACTAATGATATAAATTCAATAAAATTTTGAGAATGAAATACAAGGAACACCTTGATTTAGTTTCTTCTAAATATCCCATCGTTAAATGAAGAATCATTAAAAGGCTAATTATAAATAGTGGTTATGTTCTCACTGATGAAATTTGGCATGAGAAATTAATAAGAAGCAATAAAACCAATTTAAACATAATCAATTATTTCATTAAATTGATAATTTACAAATAATAAACAGGCACAGGCATGAATGTGTGATTAAAAAGCTCACTTTACAACTCAGTGGTTTCAGGTTCAGTCCCAGTGTGGCACCTTGGACAGGTGTCTTCTGCTATAGCCCTAGGCAGACTGATGCCTTGTGAATGAATTTGGTAAATTGAAACTGTGTCGAAGCCTGTCACACACATGCACATGTGTGTGTGTGTGTCTCTTTGTGCTTATGTTTGTCCCCCGTCACTGCTTCACAATAGGATGTTGGTTTGTTTATGTTCCTAAAGCTCAGCAGTCCAGTGTAAAAGAAATTGATAGGATAAGTACCAGACTTTAAAATATATATATATGTGTGTGTGATTACATATATGTAATCATCACCATTAAATGGTGCTTTCTATGCTGGCATGGGTTGGACAGTTTGACTGAGGACTAGCAAGCCGGGAAGCTGCACCAGAATCTAATCTGATTTGGCTAGGTTTCTACAACTGAGTGCCCTTCCTAATGCCAACTACTCTGGGGGTGTAGTGAGTGCTTTTATGTGTTGCCAGTCAGGTGGCACTAGCACTGCTCATTTTGGGTTCTTGCCAGGTATATCTACTTCACTTGAGGTGGGAGATTTAAAAAATTTTTTTATAAATTTGTCAGTTATAGGTGTAGGTGCAGTTGTGTGGTAAGAAGTTTGCTTCCTAACCACAGGATCCTGGGTTTAGTCCCACTGTGTGCCACCTTGGGCAAATATCTTCTATTATGGCCTTGGGCCAGCCAAAATTTTGTCAATGGATTTGGTAGATAGAAACTAAATGAAGCCCTTCATGTGTGTGTGAGAAAGAAGATAGTGATGATATTGGTGTGATTGGCATGTGTGTGAAACAAAGAAATGGTGTTGACATTGGCTGTGTGTGTGTGTGTGTGTGTGTGTGTGTGTGTATGATGTTATATGTATAAGATGATATTGATATGCTGGTGTCTGTGCACATTGGTATTGGTGTATGTGTGTATGTTATGTTAGTATACACATGTATGCACACACACACATACACACACACATTTCTCACTTGTTTTCCTACAACTCTCTTTCTGTCTCTCCTCCTCCCACTACCAGTGCACTGGTCACCTCTCCCACCACCTCCCCCACCCACTTATTCACCTACCTACCTATCTTCGCCCCACCCTGCTCCCCCCACCCAGTTCTCCTGTTTGTTCCCCAGTTTTCCCTAAAATGTCACTAGACTAATTAACTGAATTACATCCATCACCAGACCACTGTTTATAAGTTTTCTTCTTGTATTGCTACCACTGTGCTGTTTAGAAAGCTGTCATCCATGTGGTGGTGGTGGTGGTGGTGGTGGTGCAGTTGTCACCAGTGGCATGGTAGCGCTATTGTTGTCACTGTAGTAGAAGTAGTAGTAGTAGGTGGTAATGGTGCAGTTGTCATCAGTGGGGTGGCCCGCACTACTGTTGTCATTGTAGTTGGTGGTGGTGGTGGTGTCATTGTAGAGCAAGTGAGGATATTACCATCACTGCAGCAGTAGTAGTCATGAAACTGTCTTGGGTGAGAGAGAGAGAGAAAGTGGGGTGGGGAGAAAGGAAGGCTGTGTGAGAGAAAAAGTATGTGAGAGAGAGAGAGAGAGAGAGAGAGAGAGAGTATTATGAGAGAATAAGAGAGGTGTGTGGGCATATTCCTCATTATGCATATTAAGACAGAAGAAAGTGTTTGTCAATCATCCTTAATTAATAAACTTTAATGACTTTCTTTCTCTGTGTGTGCATATTTCTGTGTGTGTCTCGTGCTAAAAAGTACATTCAGATGAAACTTTCACAGATGTTTGTCCTCATGACTGGCACAAACTGATTAGATTTTGGGATCGATCTGGTACCGGACGAGGACTCTGGATTTATTTTTTATTTTTTCTGGGTTTTTTTTACTTAACTTTTGAGAGCAGTCGGGTTCATTTTTAGTATTCTCATTTGGGAGAGCAGTCGAGTTTTGCAGATACTCTCATTTTAAAAATCATCTCTGGCTAATCATTGAGAGGCTGGCCCTTTGAATTACAGGCACAACAGAAACAGGAAGTAAGAGTGAGAGAAAGTTATGGTGAGACAGTACAGCAGGGTTCGTTTCCATCCCCTGCCGGAGCCTCGTGGGGTTTAGGTGTTTTCGCTCAATAAACACTCACAACGCCCGGTCTGGGAATCGAAACCGCGATCCTATGACCGCGAGTCCGCTGCCCTAACCACTGGGCCATTGCGCCTCCACTATCTGTATGTACAGTACTTACAAAAAGATATCAGATTAACTCAAGTAACTTAGAATCCTATTCAAGTTTGTTATTATTTCTTATTCCCTTAACATCAAGAAATCAGAGATGAGCACCATTTCTTCTCAGCTAAGACAACATTTGTGTTTCTGTTTCTTCATTTTTAAGTTTCTATACAACCAATTCCTTTTTATTATCATTTTTGCCACTAGATGATGCCACCCGGGTGAAGTTAAAATCCATCCCAAATGTACCTGGCTCGGATTACATTAATGCTAACTATATCCAAGTAAGTACCCCTTCTTAATCTCTTTTGTAATCCTCAATTTTAGGAAATATTTTATTGGAATATATGGGGGTGAGTATGACAGTTTGTGATTCTATAATGTTTAATCTGATATTTACAGTTTTACGCTTTTGTTCTCATATTTCTAATGAATTCGTTAGATAATGCATTTAAATTAATTTTGAAAATAATAATGCCACTACCTCTCATAACTTTTACTTGAGAAGTAGTCAGGTCAAATCCAAGAATATTGGAAAGTCTTCAGAAATGGAAATAGCTTGATGTGAAAATAATGGGAGATGTACTATATTGCAGAGTTGTTCAACCCATGCCAGGTGGGAAAAAAGCAGTTAGTAAAATATTGTTTGTGATAATACTATGTGAAATAGGCTTGGTAATAAAAAGAAATTTCTCAGAGCTGGATTCAGATCTTATATTAGATGTATATATATATATATATGTATATACATATACATGTATGTATATATGTATGTATGTATGTATGTATATATACGTATATGTGTATATATACATGTATATATATATGTATATGTGTATATATATATATGTATATGTGTATATATATATATGTATATGTGTATATATACATGTGTATATGTGTATATATACATGTATATATGTGTATATATACATGTATATATGTGTATATATACATGTATATATATACATGTATATATGTGTATATACACATGTATGTATATATATATATATATGTATATATACGTGTATGTGACCCTGGGGGTCAATTTGTTTGACTAAAAGCAGTGCTGCAGCATGGCCGCAGTCAAATGATTGAAACAAGTAAAAGAAAAGAAAAGAACATATATATATATATATA
>NC_068991.1:8717916-8724376 GCF_001194135.2 Octopus bimaculoides | reverse complement strand
ATGTATATATATATATATATTCTTTTACTTGTTTCAGGTGTTTGACTGCAGCCATGCTGGAGCACCACCTTGAAGGGTTTTAGTCAAACAAATCACCCGCAAGACTTACTTCTTCGTTTTTAAGCCTAGTACTTATTCTATCAGTCTCTTTTGTTGAACTGCTGAGTTATTGGGATGTAAACACACCAACACTGGTTTTGAAGTTGTGAGGGAGGAACAAACAAAGACATGCACATATATATTTATACAACAGGCTTCTTTCAGTTCCTGTCTTCCAAATCCACTCACAGGGCTTTGGTCAGCCTGAGGCTATAGTAAAAGACACTTGCCCAAAACTCACACAGAGACTGAACCTAGAACCATGTGGTTGGGATGCAAACTTCTTACCAGATAGCCATGTATGTGCTTCTGTGTGTGTGTGTCCTTCAGGAATCATCTAACCTTGTCCACATGATAACCTAACTTCTCCACAATGACATGAAGATAGGTGCCTTTAGCACTTTCTTTGATGATCACAGACTTCATCGTTAAGCCCTTTTCCATGTCCCATTGTTCTGAGAGAGGAGAGACGGTATTGGCATGTTTCACCCAAAAACTGAAGAATCTGAAATAAAGAAGAAAGGACGTTACACAGAATAATGAAAACATAACAATGGTTCTGCCATAATGTGCAAACCAGTTGGGAAAAATTTTACCAAAATCAATTCACAGAAAACCAAGAAATCCTAAATTTCACTCCTAAGCTATTAGCATGGTTCTGGGTGTACATATAAAGTAAGATTTAAATCCAACTCGGAGAAATTTGTGAGTGTGTGTGTATGTTATTGCTATTCAGCAGAAGTAACAGTGTGACTCAAAGGTCAAGAGTTTTGAGTGTTAGCACTTATCATATCACTAACATATGAAACACTTAGGCTTTGAGTCATTCTCTTACTTCTGCCAAATAATAAAAAATATATATATATACTTATGTTTTGAGTTCCGCTTTTTCTGATTGCATCGCCAAGCCTATATATGTATAAAATTTTGATTCTTAAATTAAAGAAGGTCGGTGCCTATAAATATTTTGGGCTTTTTTTAGACTGAGGGTTAGGGACAACATAGTGTGTTATAGAAAACCCCTTCAATAAATTCCGTTTGACTCGTGCTGAAAAGTGAACAACAAAAGATGGTATTGCTGCAGTTTTCTATCTAAAATTGGTGCTTACAATGTCTAATAGTAGTTACACTAATATCTTAGCAGAATATTTACCTATAACTAATCATGTTGTTTTAGTTAGACATTCAGGAATTTGTTGTGTTTGGATTCTTCTAGTCTGCAGTTAGTGGCCATGGATATATTGCCTGCCAAGGACCATTACCCAACACAGTTGCAGATTTTTGGCGAATGATAATGGAACTAGATGTTGAAACTGTTGTGATGGGCTGTAAGGAAGAAGAAGGTAACAAGGTAAAGTAAAATTCCAATCTCTGTTCTATATTGTTGTTGTTGTTGCATGAGTAAGGTGCTAAAATCAGGAACATTTTCATTGAACTCCACTCAACTACCCAACGTGAATGGTAAGCTACTCCTTGTTTTGGGAGCTTTTGAATTTGGTGTTTTTGAAGGCAGTTCTCTGTGTCCTTGCTATCAGCATGCTTATCTTGCTTGTATGAAAATGAGATGAGAGAATTGGTGTTGCAAATATCTAGTCCTACAGATGCAAGCATGGTTGTCTGGTTCGGAAGTTTGCTTTCCAACCATATGGTCTTTAGTTCAGTCTTACTGCACAGCACCTAAGGCAAGTGTATTCTTCTAATAGATTCAGACTGACCGAAGCCTTGTGAGTGGATTTGCTAGATGGAAACTAGTAAATGTGCATGCATATTTGTGTGTTTGTGTACACATACCCTTCTCTTGACATCACATGATGGTTGTAAACAAGCACCACCGTCATAAAAAGCAATGTTGTTCATTTCCAGTCATCCATGGGGAAAATTACCTTGCCTGGAAAGGAGTGAAAGTGACAGGTGTAGAAAATTTGCCTCAACAAATCCCATCTGACCCACGCAAGCATGGAAAAACGAATGTAAAATGGTGTGGAAGAAATGACATAACTAACTTTGATCCTTATCTAATCCCTTGATTTCTCATCTTCTCTGGATTCATTTCTTCATTCTGTCTGCCCATCATCCTTTTCATCATTAAAATTTCAGTCAGTTTCCTCTCTTTCTTTCTTTACAGCCAAAATGTGAGCGATATTGGCCTAAAGACAGTGAAACCAAGTTATTTGGCAACATTGAAGTTAAATTGGTAAGTACTGTCTCCTCTGTCTTGGCTAAGGGAAATGGATTCATTGAATCATTTCGCATTGGATGGAATACTTTGTGGTAATCAACATTAAGTGGAGAGAAAATGCAAACGTTATCAAATTGTTAACCCAACACACTAAAACCTTAATGCTATTCTAGAGCATTCCATCTAATAAAATAAGAATTAACTAAGCCTATGAGGGAGCTTCGTGGAGGCACGTGGCTTAGTGGTTAGGGTGTCAGCATCATGATCGTAAGATTGTGGTTTCGATTTCTGGACCAGGCGACACATTGTGTTCTTGAGCAAAACACTTCATTTCACGTTGCTCCAGTCCACTCAGCTGGCAAAAATGAGTAATGCTGCAATGGACTGGCGTCCCGTCCAGCTGGGGAACACATACGCCATTGAAACCGGGAGACCAGGCCCATGAACCTGGCTAGGCTTTAAAAGGGCACATTTATTTTTATTTATGAGGGAGTTTCAAAATGGTCACTTCACCTGTTAGAAGTAGTGCCTAAATTACTACTTATCAAACTTTACTATCTGAAATGAAGAACATGCTGTAGTTTTAAATAATCTGCTCCTTAAAAACTAAAAAAACATCTTAGGATTGTTAGTCACACTTGAATGCTTTGAGCATAAAACTACTCAATCAGGAGTATATATGTACAGTGGTGTATGTGTACATTTGTCTCTGCCTGATCTTTTCTTTCTCTGAATGTGTAACTCTGTGTCTTTCTATATTTATAGTATAGATCAGGTAAGTATACACCTGTATGAGTTCAACTGTTACAGGTGCAGCCAAGCAAGTTTCCACATACAGACATTTGCCAAAGGCTCACAGCCCCTTCATCTTGTTGTTGTTTGTTAATCCTCAGGTCAATGAAATCAAGCACTCATCCGACTTCATTGTGCGCCAGATGACCGCTACACAAGGGGACACTGTACAACATATCACCCAACTTCATCTCGCTGAATGGCCTGACCATGGTGTGCCAGATGTTGAGGACCAAACTTCTATCTTGCAGACCATCCAGATGTTAGGAGAACGAGTGAGGCCACATGTTCCAGTGGTTGTCCATTGCAGGTAACTAATATTTGTTCGACTTCCATGAGCCAGTGATCAAAACACACAGGCATTTTAGCTTGAAAAGTAACCCCTTTTACTGAGGTTTAAAATGCAACACCTGTTGACAAATCCTCGAATTAAACCACAGTTGGTGGGGCCTAAACTGTAACCGTGGGGACACATGGCTTAGTGGTTAGGGTGTTGGGCTCATGATTGTAAGATTGTGGTTTCAATTCCTGGACTGGGGCAATGCATTGTGTTCTTGAGCAAAACACTTTATTTCATGTTGCTCCAGTCCACTCAGCTGTAGAAATGAATTTAGCCTGGAGAGGGATGGGCTCCATCAGGCTTTCTCATTCTAAATACGTTGCATGGCTGCAGCACCGCAAAGACCTCCAGGGGATTTAGGGACTTATCAATTGCAAAATTGCAACCCTTGTTGCTAATACTTATTTGAGAGGTATTCCTGAAATCCAAAACCTCTAAGGTGAACTCTGAAATATACCTTTTCGGTGGAGCTAGTAAAATTAAGCTCTATTTGTGGAGGATATAAAGTTAACCCAGTTAATGAGGGAATGAAAAGGCCACCTTGAAGCTGGGGCTCCCAGATTACTTGCTCTTTGTTTTTTGTATTTTTTCTTTTAATTAGGAAATAATTTAAAGTGGTTAATGATAGTAATATTAATTTGACATGTGAATGACTGAAAGAGATTAAAAGACATGATGATGCATGAAGCATATCTATCTTTCTGTTCTTTGACACTTTCTTCTTCCACTTCTTCTTCACTTAAAATGCTGTTTCTATGATATATTGTCTACAGTGACTTTGATCTGTGCTTTCTCTTTTTCTTGCTTTTAGTGCTGGCTGTGGACGAACCGGAACTATTTGTGCCATAGATTATGCTCAGAATCTGCTGAAATCAAATGTGAGTATTAAAAATTAGGATATCTTTGGTACACTCTTTTTATTTACTCTTAGAAAATGTAGCTCAGCTGACACAGGAATCAGAAATAACTCAGTAGGAGAGGCTGCAATTTTGCAGTTTTTAACTATATGTATCTGACCACAGACACATATAATTTACCCTTCCATAACTTACCCTTTCTTATCACATATCTCATCATTCACCTGTAAATCATCCTTGTCACTGTCCCCTTACTTCTCATTCCTTTGTTACTCACACCCAATGCTCATGCTCCACTTCACCATATTATGCTAATAATGTGACTCAAACTCACAGTGGATCTCTTCAGCTCACCACACATTGCTTCCAGTATAACTAGAGATGCCGTAGGATCTATCAGACCTTTTTCCCAATGCACCACCATCCCTCTCTCAGCTCTTCCACCCTTGTTCTCTCACCATCTTGAGGTATACACCTAAGAGATTTCATCAGCAGGCCTACTTGGACCTCATACACTCCTATACTTCACACTGACCATTTGGTATGACATCCATCATTCACTATCAACATTTATCTGCCTCATGCAATTGACCGTTCTCTCACCGCTATCCTCTCTCTCCCTGATACTGCACCTAGTGCACTCTAAGTGTAGGTGTTTTGAGGATCCTTTAGTCTTGTTGCAGACATAACAACCTCTCTTTCATGCTGGTGCCACAAAAAAAAAATGTACCTAACACACTCTGTAAAGTGGTTTGTGTTAAACCTTCCCTAAACAAGCAAACACAAGACTTACAAACAAAGGGTGATGATTTTCTGAGGTTGCAGAGATCACCGTTGTTCTTGTGGAACAGTTGTTAGTCAGTGACTTAAAAAAGAAAACATAGGTTGGAAGGGAATTCTTTGTTTAGGGGTGGCAGGAATGGGCATAGTGGTCAGTAAACAGTGTAGGGAATAAGATGAGTAAAGATAAGTGTATCGACATGAGAATAATTTACTCTGAAGAGCAGAGGTCATTATAGCAAAGGCAGTGAGAAAATAGCTACATTTATTGTAGACGAGAAATTGAATTATGTTGGACTGCAAATTTATACCAGTAGATCAATTGACTTTTTAAGACTGGATTTTATCCATAAAATCTGACACTTGCCAATAATAATGTATATTATCAAATTCTCAGCTAGTTATACAATGCCCTATTAAACTAGTCATCCATGTTCATTCTATTAATATTGCTACTATTGAAGTCAACGATCCTGCAGAATTGTTGGCATGCTGGACTAAATGCATAGTAGCATTTCTTGTGGCTTTATGTTTGAGGTCAACTTTGATAAAATAAGTACCATTGGAGTCAATGTAATTGACCAGCCCCCCCCCCTCCCAACAGGCTTCATGCCTATAGAAGAAAGAAAAAGATATTGCTTTTATTTCAGTGTTGTAAAGTGGAACTATTTTATCTTAAATTCTCCATCAATTTTACATTTTTTATTGTCTCTTTGCAGAAAATCACTCCAGACTTTAGCCTTTGTGAAATTATTAAATTTATGAGAACCCAGCGACAGTCAATGGTTCAAACTCCTGTAAGTATCTTTCCTCTTCTGAGATTAATGTTACTGCATCTAGCATCATATCTCTGTCTGAGGCAATCTACTGCCTCACTCTGGCACTTCATTGGTTATGGCAATGATGAGCGTTCCAGTTGATCCAATCAACAGAACAGCAATCCACAGACAAGCATACCCTTAACGTATATCTCAGGGAGATTCAGTGTGACACAGAATGTGACATGGCTGACCCTTTGAATTACAGGTACAGTTCCTTTTTGTCAGTTGAGTGAACTAGAGCAACGAGAAATAAAGTGTCTTGCTCAAGGGCACAACGTGGCACCAGGAATTGAACTCATGATCATTACGATCGTGAGCCAAATACCCTAACCACTAGCCCACATACCTTCACTGACTGTCATCATATTATCTGAGATAATCTCCTGCATTTAACACCATATATCTGTGATAATCTCTTGCAGTTAACATATATCTGTGATAATCACCTGCATTTAACACCATATGTCTGTGATAATCTCTTGCATTTAACATCATATCATCGTTTAACGTCCGCCTTCCATGCTAGCATGGGTTGGACGATTTGACTGAGGACTGGTGAAACCGGATGGCAACACCAGGCTCCAATCTAATT
>NC_068991.1:8690929-8717906 GCF_001194135.2 Octopus bimaculoides | reverse complement strand
GGCAACACCAGGCTCCAATCTAATTTGGCAGAGTTTCTACAGCTGGATGCCCTTCCTAACGCCAACCACTCAGAGAGTGTAGTGGGTGCTTTTACGTCTGTGATAATCTCTTGCATTTAACGTCATATATCTGTGATAATCACCTGCATTTAACACCATATATCTGTGATAATCTCTTGCATTTACCAGAGGTGTTATTACCTGTCCATTTTGCTTTTCTCTTCACAGGACCAATACCAACTCGCACATTATGTGGTGCGGCAAATTTTCAAGAACCATTTGAAAGGGATGGGAATCAGTCACTACGAAAATATAAATGTCTATGAGACCATCAGCATGTCCAAGTCCAGTGATCTTGATGATCCTGTAAGTTGTTTAATGGTTTTTGTTGTTTTTTTTGGAATTATGGTTTTATGTTATAGATCAGTGGTTCTCAACCATTCTTTGTGTCTGGATATCTTTGACTCCTATTTTATTCCACTGGACCCCATGTTAGAAACAAAAAATTATCATAGGTGCAGGCATGGCTGTGTGGTAAGAAGCTTGCTTCCCAACCACATGGTTCCAAGTTCAGTCCCACTGCCAGGTACCTTGGGCAAGTGTCTTCTACTATAGCCTCAGGCCAACCAAAACCTTGTGAGTGGATTCGGTAGATGGAAACTGAAATAAGCTGTCATGTATATATCTGAATTTATTTATGTATGTATGTGTGTGTTTGTTCCTCCACCACTGCTTGACAACCGGTGTTGGTGTGTTTACATCCCCATAACTTAACAGTTTGGCAACAGAGATCGATAGAATAAGTACCAGACTTCAGAAAAAAATTACTGGGTCGATTCATTCAACTAAAATTCTTCAAGTCGGTGCCCCAGCATGGCTGCCGTCTAATGACTTGAAACAAGTAAAAGATATATTTTTATAATTAAATGTTATCAGGAATTATATATAAAAAATTTTTTTTTTATGTTTTGTGTATTGTAGAAGTATAACTAATTTATTTCACAGCAAAATCTTACATGGACCCCCCCCCCCAACCTGAAGGGCCATATGGACCCTGGTTGAGAACCCCTGTAGTAGACAGACAAACGGGTGCAAGAATAGGTGTGTGCTTATGGAGATCACATCACAGCCTAATGGTACTGGGTTTGATCAGTGTGTGGTACCTTGGCTAAGTGTCATCTTCTGTAGTCAGAAGACACTTGCCCAAAGTATTGGCAGAAACTTTGTGAGTGAAATTTCAGACACCACACTATGTCGAGGCTCACTGTGTGTGTGTGCGTGCACGCATTATATATATATCATCTACATGTATACTATACATATATTTCTATACATATATATATAATTTCTGTATGCATTATATATCATCTCTGTGCATTATATATATATATATATATATATATATAAAAACTTAATTTATATAAGGGCATTACTATACAATAATGCCTCATGCTTAGAGGGACTCCATAAGTCAAAACTACTAAAATAAGCACAGTCCCTCTGAGTGTGAGGCATTATTGTATAGTTAAACCCTTATATAAATTAAATTATATATATTTATGGGGAAAAAAATGTTGTTTTTTTTCCTTATGAGGTTTTTTCACGCTAACTACTTGATAAATTCTTATAAAGTATTTATCCTAATATCATATATATATATATATATATATATATCCTCTCTTTCATACTCTACCCTATATCTTAACTGTATTAATGACAATTATTGTAAATGAAGGTTCTCTTCTAATTATGATTTTTCTTCTTTTTCCAGGGATATGAAAACATCTCAGTTGGTAAATGTTTAACCTATTTAATTCTCTCTCTCTCTCACTCTCTCTCTCTCTCATTCTCTCTCACTCTCTCTCTCTCTCATTCTCTCTCTCTCTCACTCTCTCTCTCTCACTCTCACTCTCACTCTCTTTCTCTCTCTCTCTCTCTCTCTCTCTCTCTCTAACAGTTGTTTCACTTATCTCTGTTTCTGACAACACCTTGTTCTTATTTCAATGTTCAGTATACATTCAGAGTGAAACTGGCTTCAACCAAAGATCGTGACCATCTCATTAGCTTAGATAGCCAGGAAGTTCAGCTTCTACTCTTCAATGCTCACTGCATTGGTAATTAATTAAATCATGCTACTAAAACCTGCAATTTAATAACAATGATAGTCTCTCAATTACAACTGTTGTTGATTTATATTAATAGCCCTCAGTCATAGGTAACATTACAGAAGTTCTTACTATTAACCCTTAACATTATCTTAGAATATAATATATACTGTATTTTTCGACACAGAAGTCAACATAGTATATAATGAATTTTTGGACCTTTAGAATTATTTGGGTATATAAGTTGACTGATCCTTTTTGGCTGTAAGTTTTGGTCTGAAAAGTTTGACTTGTTTGCAGGGAAATATAATTGTTATGAGTCTTCCATTGTTTTCACTCATGCAATTTATTTTCTTTGTATTTAGAAAATTCCATTTCAACATTTCCTGTTTATGAAAGCAAACCCCGCCAAGAAACACCCCTGCCACCTGAGAGGAAAAAGAAGCCAGAAAACCTAACTGTAACCCCTGAACAATGTACCTCGAATAGTTTATCTCCTGTTGAAATGTCCCCACAAAATCTCTCACCAACCCAAAGAACTCCCAGTCCTGCACTTTATTCAAATTCCCTGACTTGCAGACCAGTTACTCCAATTGAGCAAGAATGGAAGGTCACTTCAAGCGGGATATATTCTAATGTAAATAATACTTCCGAAGATACCAAGAAATTTATGACATGCATATCAGCTGGCAATCAAGAAGAGGCTCAAAATTTATCTTCACAAGACACAATTTCTAACCTTGACAGACATGTGATCCCAACTAAAGCACCACCAGTTTCACCTAGATATGACCACCTTCAGTTTAACGGCAATAATTCTCGGTCACCCTACCAAGAATTAGTACCGTGTGTAAAAGGAGCAGCTGCCCTGATGAATTCTGAAATGCCATCCTCCAAGGCAAAGTCTTTGACGATGTCCGGTCATGGTAAGGCAGCAGATAATTCTAAAAACAACGATGATCATGTTTATTCTGTTGTGAGCAAATCTCACATGAGAAGTCTTTCTGAATCTGATAAAACTTACTGTGAAATCTCTGCCATGAAAAGCCCAGGTAAGTTAATAACATTCTCAAACAACATTTTTTTTTGGTTTGTTTTCCTAAATATTTTGCCATTTTAATATTTGAGCAAAAAGTACCATATGATTTACTATAGGTGCAAGCGTGGATGTGTGCCAAGTATTCTTGCAAACAACATGGTTCCAGGTTCAGTGCATGGCACCTTGGGCAGGTGTCTGTTACTGTAGCTTTGGGCTAACAAAAGCCTTGTGAGTAGATTTCACAGACAAAAACTGAAAAAAGCCCATTGTATATGCAAGTGTGCGTGTGTGTCTTTGGGTATGTGTTTGTCCCCTATAACCACTTGACAACTTGTGTTGGTGTGTTTGCATCACTATAACTTAACAGTTAGGCAAAAGAGACTGATAGAATAAGAACCAGGCTTTACAAAATAAAAATGAGTATTGAGGTCAATTTGTTCAACTAAGATTCTTCAAGGTGGTGCCCCAGCATGACCACAGTCTAATAACTGAAACAAGTAAAAGATAAAAGATAAGTCGACAATGACCTGTAGTCGTAATCAATAATTGTATAAAATTATTACATCACTTTTATGACTATCTTGTGTATCTGGTGTATACCCAAGGTATATGGATCAGTGGTTAGAGCATTAGGCTCACAATCATGAGGTAGTGAGTTCGATTCTCGGGCCGGGCTGTGTGTACATTACTCCAGTTCACTCAGCTGTAGAAATGAGTAGCAACATCACTGGTGCCAAGCTGTATCAGCCTTTGCCTTTCCCTTGGATAACATCAGTGGTGTGAAGATGGGACTGCATGGGTGACTGCTGGCTTTCCAGAAACAACCTTGCCTGGACTTGTGCCTCAGAGGGGAACTTTCAAGGTGCTTTTCCATGGTCATTCATGACCAAAGGGGGTCTTTACCCTTCACCCTCATATACCTAGCACGGGGCTATAAAGAACAGAGATGTTGATCAAGAAATATTTTAAAACTGCCTACCTGTAACAATAATAGCCATTTCCTTTTCCTTTAAAATCTGATTTAATGATTCAGTATTAAATTAAATTTTTTTTTTTATTATTTATTTGTTCTTCAGCTTCTGTTGACTTTGGAGAAACGGTAAGAAAACATTTTTTCTATCAGATAATGCAGAAATGCTCAGTTTTTAAGATTATAGTTCTTTTGTTTTTTAAAATTGTTAAGCCATTTTCAGAGAAAATTATTTGCCTAATATACAAATAAAATGTTAGCCTCTTTCTTTTTAGCAAAATGTCATTACTGAAATTTAAACATTTGTGTTGAGTCACAGGTTAAACTTTTAGAAAAGTACTTTCAATATTCCACTAATTTCTATAGGTTACTAATGATCTAAAAATCTTGTAGTAATGTAACTCAAGTGTATCAATTCATGTATGTAAACATGTGAGAGAGGGAGTGACTAATTTTGATTATGCTCTATTAAAATCAGTACAAACTGAATAACTTACAAATATTTACTCAGTACAGTTTCAGTAGGTTCCAGTTGCTTGACAGCTTGATAAACCAAATTCAGTTAAAGCTTTATAGCAGAAATACTTCAATCTGTTGTCCTGATCCAGGTATTTTGGCACTTTGCTTAAAACCTCACTGCCTTTTCTTAGTCTCCACTATTATTTTCACTGAAAATAATAGAAATTAGACAAATCAGGTTACATCTCACCCACAACATTTCCCAAATGTTTGTGTAACCCTCACTTCTCCGAGAATTGCCAATATTACTTTAAAAGGTGGCGAGCTGGCAGAATCGTTAGCACGCCGGGCAAAATGCTTAGCAGTATTTCATCTGCCGTTACATTCTGAGTTCAAATTCCACTGAGGTTGACTTTGCTTTTTGTCCTTTTGACGAATTTCTGGGCTTCTCAACCTGCACTCAGAGAAAATTGTTTTATTTAGGAAACCTAACCCCTGCAAAACAATGTCACTTTCAGGTCATACCCACACAGGATGCCAGAGATACACTTTAAGCATAATAACCACACCCAGTCGACACAGTGTCCCCTAAGATGCTTACCCTATTGACCTCAATACTCACTTTGAAATAGAATTTCATTTTAGTTTGTTTTTATTGTAAATGTAAAGACAGATTTGTAGTAACCTTGCAATCACCATCAGCCTCATAATCGTCATCACCATCATAATCGTCATCATCAGCATCATAATCATCACCATCATCATCAACCCCATAATCATCATCACCATCACCATCAGAATCACCATTGCCATCAGCGTTCTAATCCTCACTGTCGTTATCATCTTCATCCTCATCAATCTCACCCACCATTGCCAACCTTACTATCAATGTCATCAACACCATCACTATTTGCATTCAAAAAGTCTCTACAACTGCCATTACCAAAACCACAGCCATCATCATCATCATCATCAATGCCACTTATTGTAATTATCACTCAAAAACTTCTTTTTCTTTTTTCTTTCCCCCCAGGAAACTGGTTTCACACCAAACCTCCCACCACGGAAATACAAAAGTGATAGTAAGTTCTTCCTGTTTCTTCCGTTGTTCTTTCTTTCTTGCGACATAATGTCAAATGGATACTTCTTTTTATAGAGGAAGTCCAGGATGGAGACCCTGACTGAAGTCTATCTGATATACCCCAAGTTTCTGTTAATCCACCACTGTTCTCTTCTATGATCTTTCAACATTCAGGAATTGACTGGACTGCTTAACTCGTTGTTTAGCCCCTAGATGACTCCCAAAGCAGTCCTTTAACCCTTTGGCCCTCACAGCACCCCCTATTTCCACTCGATATTATCGATAACATTCAATATAACGAGTCCTTTTTTTCTTTAATTCTTTCTTTATACTTGTACATTATATAATCCTTAAGCTTAATGTTAGTAACCATCCCCTAGTTTATGAAAAAATACAAAAATCCTTGTATAGAACTGTGTGCTTTACAGTAGCAGCAACATGGTGTTTGGCTGTTGTGCACATGCTCACATATCTGAGATAGGAAGCTTCATGCTAGGGAGAGAGAGCACTGCATGGATGACAGTGCCGACCCTGGTGTTCCAGTGAAAGGTATTGCTTCTTTTTGACTCAATGTGTGGTGTGCTTAAAAACGTGTTTAATTCTACACTTTACCACATTCAAAAATAGAGATTATCATCCTGCTTCCAGCTTCAGTGTTGTTGCCAGGATTTGAAAAATAGGGCATATTTTCCCCACTTATTTGTGACTTAGGGGGTATTTTTGAAAAACAAGGGGGAATTCAGTGAACAAATTAAACACACCACCCAGCAGTGGCTAAAACATGAACCGATCAAGTTTATGTATAAATTTTCATTTTATATGTTTGTTTCCTTTTACACAATATTAAAACAATGGCTAAAAATTTTCTGAAGCAACATCCCCACTAATTTTATCTACGAGCCGCTACTGAGCACTCAGATTATTTTGTCTAATGTAATACTTATTTAAGGTGTCGACCTGGCAGAATCGTTAGCATGCTAGGTGAAATGCTTAATGTTTGTTGTTTAAATTCATTTAATTCATTTAATTTACTATCAATGTCATCAACACCATCACTATTTGCATTCAAAAAGTCTCTACAACTGCCATTACCAAAACCACAGTCATCATCATCATCATCAATGCACTTATTGTAATTATCACTCAAAAACTTTTTTCGGGTTGATAAAATAAGTACCAGTTGAACACGTAGGTTGAAGTCATTGACAAACACCTTCTCCCTAAAATTGCTGGCCTTGTGCCAAAATTTGAAACCATATTACATTACAGAATATTCTGTTGTGCTGAATGCTTGGAAAACTCCTTTACATTATACTACAAAGAATGCTCCTTTGTGTTTTGCTGAAGTGAAAGGAACGGTCCCTTGTATTTATGCTGCAGGGTAAGAAACTTTCTTTCATTAGGGAGTTACATTGCAGAGAGGGAAAGCATGCTCTTTCACATTACACTGCAAGAAGGGAAAGTATGAGGTTTCATGTTACACTCCCTCTTCCTACTCTGTAGAAAAAATTATCTAGAGTTACCAAAAAAAAATAAATAAATAAATTTGTTTTTCTTATCTTTTCAGTGGAACCTTTTGAGAAAACAAAGGAAGAAAAACATACGGGAAAATTAGGAAAGATGTTGGAAATGGTAAGATAAACCTTCTAAGGACATTTTACACACACTCATGTGTACACGCATACACGCATACTCTGTCTATCTCTGTCTACTGCTCACACACTCAACAGACCAAAGAACCCCCTGTAGTTTTTGTCAAAAGCATGCATACATGTGCCTACGCATGCACTTGCATGTGGGCACATGCACACAATCAACAGGCCAGGCAATACCCAGTAACTTTTTTTTTTTTCAAACACATGCATGTGGACACACACAGATATACATACACACTCATCAACACACACACACACACACACACACACATCAAGCTATTACTTGCTGTTTACAAACATATATACAACAATCCATGCAAACGTATAGCTGTTACACACCCTACATCTTTGCACATACACCTGCACAATTCCCTCTTGCACACATACATGCACATACACACATTACTGCACATAATCTCACACATACACACTTCTCTATGTAACAGCACAAGAACCTGCAAATTTTATAGCATTTTGTGTAGAATTGAAAACTACACAAAAACTAAATTTAGAAACGTTTGTCCTCACTCTTTCTTTTTCTCTTTCTTTCAGTTACATATAAAGAACAGCTCGAATTCTGGTAAGCATCTTCTGGCAGTTTACATTGTGGCATTGAATAATATAAGCTCTGAATATCTGACTAAATAGTCTTAAGTTCAAGTGTGACAGCTGTATTGTATGGTCAACGTGCATTATTCTACTTGGCTTAGTCCCCCTGACTGATAAACAGGCTTCACTCTCCACATTTGAATGTTTTTCCTTCTATTTCATTTACTGAGTCTAGAGGAAGGTACAGAGCCCATGTTCTGTGTAAGCCTTCCAATATCAATATATACATAGATGTCTTGACTGTTCTTTAACATTTTCAAGTAAGAAATGAGCAAGAGTGGGATACCACTGAACTTATGTCTTGAAATAGAACTACAAACCAATAAACAGATCATAAGATTCAGCACTTGTTTCAATCTTTGGTTATTATTACCAAATTAGAAACAATGTACAACTCTCTACTTCTGAAATGGGAAATTTATATTGCGTATACTGTTTATATTAGTCAAACTGGTGTCCTTATATTAGTCAAACTGCTGCTTTCACTGCATTTTGGCTGTTGTACGCTCCAGCCTTCTGCTGGTGTTTTGTGTTAAACAACCACCAAGTTCAACACAAGACACCTAAAGAAGGCTGGAGCATACAACAGCCAAAATGCAGTGAAAGTAATAATCAAGATGAAGACTACACTGCAACTAATGTAAAGAATATACATCATAGGAACGATGCGTTTTAATCCTTTAATGTTAAGACAACATATTACACAACAAACATAGGATAGCTTCATCAGGAAATACTGACAAAATGATAAACTTCATGCTGCCATTTTAGTTGTCTCACATCTGTAATACTTGACCAAAAAGCTGCTGGTCATTATCACAGTTGTGCTTGGCTTCAACAGACAGCTATCTAATGGATAGCAACAACAAATACATTTAACAGTAACATTATTCTCCATTTGACGAACTTAATCCATCATTCACCTAATCCTTGAAGATAACATGGAATGTGAAGACGCAGGCTAGAATTAGGGGTGGATTGTTTCCCTTCTATAAATGAATTGTCTCCCTTCAATTATTATCAGTGTGTGTGCGTAAAGATTTCTTTTGTTTGAATATCATCTACTTGAAAGCAACTGTCAAACAGTCGTGTTCTCAACATGAAAAATGAAATAAACGTTTCCTGCCTTACTAAGTCCTTGAATAAGAGTTTAGGGACCCAGTGTAGCAAGATCCTGTGTCACAGTCTCTTTAGTCATGAAGTCCTAATTCATTTTCCTTCTTTTTACAGAGAAACACAAACATCAGAAAATTTCTATCATTGGTAAGTAAATATTGTATTTTATATTGGTTCGGGTGGAGGCGCAATGGCCCAGTGGTTAGGGCAACGGACTCGCAGTCGTAGGATCGCAGTTTCGGGCGTTGTGAGTGTTTATTGAGCGAAAACACCTAAAGCTCCACGAAGCTCCAGCAGGGGCTGGTGGTGAACTCTGCTGTACTCTTTCACCCCAACTTTCTCTCACTCTTTCTTACTGTAGCTGTTGTACCTGTACTTCGAAGGGCCGGCCTTATCACACTCTGTGTCACGCTGAATCTCCCCGAGAACTACGTTAAGGGTTCATGTGTCTGTGGAGTGCTCAGCCACTTGCACGTTAACTTCATGAGCAGGCTGTTCCGTTGATCGGATCAACTGGAACCTTCGTCGTCGCATATACACAAACGCAGAGACTCATACACACACACACACACACACATATTACAGTCACATTGGTCTCAGTACCTCATTAACCTTTTAGTATTTAAACTGGCTGTATCCAGTCAAAAGATTCTACCTGTGTTATGTTAAAGCTGGTTACATGTAGCCTTTCACACCTGCCTGACAATGTCATTCAAAACATAAACAATCACATCATTGAAATTTACAGTTTCCCCTTTTCCAAATTCACTCACAAAGGCATTGGTCTGCCTGAGACTATAGTAAAAAACACCAAGGTACTGTGCAGTGGGATTGAACCTGAAACCACACAGCCGTGTCTATTGTAATTTTTAAAATTAAAATTTCTTTTTATATATTTTTCAGGTTTCGGCCATCGAGTTGGTCACCCAAAAGGACCCAGGGACCTTCCACATACATTCAAGAAATAGCATCTAAGATTAAATTAGGAACTTAATTAAACTGCATGCTGAAGAAAAAAACAAAAAAAAGTTCTGTGAAAACTCATAATCTGTTGAAAAAAAGAAGCAAAAAATTATAAATATTTGGGGGAAAGTTTTAAAAAAAAATAAAAAAAAAGACAAAGAAAAACAAAAGTAACTTAACAAAAAGGAGGTGAGAGACTTCAGACTGTGTCTGATGTTAATTGACAAAGGGCCCTGACCTGGAAATTTTGTGTCATTTGAAAATTCTTATTGACCCCACCTGACCTGTCCAAATTTTTTCTTGCTCCACCCACTCCACCCACTTCGCCACTACCACTGACAGACACACACACACATACACACACAAATAAATTGTTCCTCCTTCTCATTCTCCTCCTTTACCGCTGCCGTCGCCACCACCACCACCAACACCACAACAACCAGCCAACTTCGACTTTGAACTTGAATATTGCTTCATTTTATTCTCCTGTCTTTTTAATTTATTCTAATAAATGAAAATAACAAGAACAAACAACAACATTTTTTTTTCTTCTTCTCCTCCGTCTCCTCCTCCTTCTCTTTCTCTACTTTCATTCATCCTTTTGAAAATCGTTTGTAATTTAGCTAACAATCCATTCATAAACTGTTACTGAAATGGATTTTTGTTTATACATTAATATATTTATTTTCTATCTGAATAAAAACAAATTCAACATGCACACTTGATTTACCCCTCGTCGTTGCAATTCTTATTGTTACTGCTTCAGGTATTATTGTCGCTACTTTGGTTATTGTTCCCATCATAACTGTGGCTGTGTGGAGGCCCAGTGGTAAGGGCAGTGGACTCGCGGTTTCGATTCCCAGACAGGGAAGTTGTTCCCCTTGAGTGAGCTATACGTGCTGCTAATTCTATCCAGTCCAGCGACCACGTAGAGGTTCTACTGCTTAGTTCATCTTGTGGAGACAGTTTTATAGTATAAGAAATGCAAGTATGGATGCCCATCCTTTCATTTTGATGCTAGAAGTTATAAATGTTTGACCCAATATTAACCAAAAAGTTGTCAAATAAACATTAACGGTTTGTAGTGCTCTAACGACCACCTAGAACATGGTCAGTATTTGAATCTAGAACTGCTTTTATTAAACAAATATTTAAAAGGAATTTGTTTTGCCTTAATTGTGTTACTGGTTTCATTTCTTGCAATTAACTGTATCTCTTGTAGCACATATCCAAATAACTTGCTTTAAAAAATATATTTTCTTTTATTCTACTCAGTGAACATTACTGATTGTACACCATGGTACTAAATGGTTTGAAATACCAGAGTTGAACATGCACGCCATCAACGAAGCAAGCAAACTATACAACATACACAACATAACATGATATGATGTATAGGGAGGAATAAGATAGCAGCTTGTTTAATTATTTTTAACTTTTAGGGTGCTAGAATATAATCCGAGGGTAATTTTGCAAGTTTTTAACAGGTCGGGTGACTACATGAAAATTATCACAATGGAGAGATGTAACGATTAAAACAAAACTAAGGGAGGTAATTCTTTTGATTTCTCAAAAAAAAAAAGCAATTTTTCATTTATATTTTCAAGCAGTTTTTCTACTTTTATTTACATAATTTGTTGTTGTTGTAGTAGTAGTAGTAGTAGTAGTAGTAGTACAAAGAAGGTAGCAAGCTGGCATAATCGATAGCAGGTTGGACAAAAGGCGTAGCAGTATTTCTTCTGGCTTTTTCTGAGTTCAAATTCTGCTGAGGTCGATCTTATTTTAGTGAAACCCAGAAGTATGAAAGGCAGAGCTGCCCTTCCTGGAATTTGAACTCAGAACATAAACAGCCAAAACCAATGTTGCAAGGCATATTATCCAACAATCAATGATTCAGCAAATCTAGTGATTGCTAATGATGATGATGATGATGTGGGGGGGGGGGTCTCAAGTAAACATTAATTTTCAGTTTTCAGGTTAGAAAAAAGAAAAAAAGACATATAGCGCTCCCTGCATTCGTATTCTCTTTTACATTAGCAAAACAAAGTTCTGGATGTGCATCGAAATGGATTTGTAGTATCAGCATAACAGAGCTCCCTTCATGTTCATGGCACTCATAGAAAATATGAATCTAACTCAGCAAGCTAACAATGTTCTTCGCACCCATTTACACCAGCAGGCTGTTATCTTCCCATTGCACCTGTTTACATCAAGATAGCTTGAACTATTGAAAGTTAAATATCTTTGTCTTAGATACAACTCAATATCTCCCATGAAGCTTTTATCCTTTAGACTGATAGCCTATCAACACAAGCAATTTCATCTCTCAATTGGCCTAGTTGTAGATGATAAAACCGGGTAAACTTCTCTATACAAATGAGGTTACATCCTTTCTAGGCATGGAGGCGCAATGGCCCAGTGGTTAGGACAGCGGACTCGCGGTCGTAGGATCGCCATTTCGATTCCCAGACCAGGCATTGTAAATGTTTATTGAGTGTAAACACAAAGCTCCACGAAGCTCTGACAGGGGGTGGTGGCGAACCCTGCTGTACTCTTTCACCACAACTGTTTCTCACTCTTTCTTCCTGCTTCTGTTGTACCTGTAATTCAAAGGGCCCACCTTGTCACATTCTCTATCACGCTGAATCTCCCCTAGAACAATGTTACGGGTAAACGTGTCTGTGGGGTGCTCAGCCACTTGCACATTAATTTCACGAGCAGGCTGTTCCGTTGATTGGATCAACTGGAACACTCGACATCATAACCAATGGAGTGCTATGACTTTCTAGACACACAATGTCCACAAACCAGAAAAAGAAACCTCTTCACATCATTCAACATGCTAGATATAGCAGCCAAATCTCCATCTTATCACACCACACCAGCTTATATCAACATATAACATGGGCAGTCGTTACACAGTTAGATAGAATATTTCAGAGTATTTGTCTGTTCTCTGTGCTCTGAGTTCTAATCCTGCTGAAGTCAACATAGCTGTTCATCCTTTTGCAGTCAATAAAAAAAGTATCAGAAAGTATTAGGCACAGAAGTGGCTGTGTGGTAAGAAGCTTGCTTCCAGTCCACATGGCTCCAGGTTCAGTCCCACTGTGTGGCACCTTGGGCAAGTGTCTTCTACTATAGCCTCGGGCCAACCAAAGCTTTGTGAGTGGATTCAGTAGATGGAAACTGAAAGAAACCCTTCATATATGTGTGTGTGTGTTTGTCACCACCACCACTTGACAACCGTTATTGGTGCGTTTACATCCCCGTAACTTAGTACTTTGGCAAAAGAGACTGATAGAATGAGTACTAGGCTTACAAACAATAAGTCCTGGGGTCGATTTGTTTGACTAAAGGCAGTGCTCCAGCATGGCCACAGTCAGATCACTGAAACAAGTAAAAGAATCCTGACAAAAGCAATCTAATAATTAAGCAGTCTTTAAGTATTTGTCCCCACCCCCCACATCTAACATCTTTTAATCCCCACCCTTCACATTCTTATGATACTACCTACACTCACCTTCCCTCTGTTCCACTGTCTGTATCTTCTCTTATGCCCACCATCCAAAACCTTTAGTTTGCTCTGGTACCCCCAACACTACCATCGTGACCTTCTCAGCTACTCCTACCCACTCATAAAATGTGGGTGGCCGTAGCCAGCCACATATCTCTTCTACAGTGAGACACCTGAACTTATCCTTCTGTTATACTTTAGCCTCGCAACACCTGGCATTAAAAAACAAAACCCTACCTCCTCCCAAATACTCCCACCCCACTCACCTAGTTGTGGGAGCTTATACACATTTTTTCCCTGCTCTTTTTCTGTCTTGCAAGTCACTTGGTAGCCTCACTAGTGCCACTGACATGACAAAAAGCACCCAGGACACACTGTAAAGTGGTTGGCATTAGCCATACCAACCACAACTGACGTTGGAGCTCAACACAGCCTCACGGCTTGACGACTCCTGTCAAACTGTCCAACCCATGCCAGGATGGAAAACGGATGGGAAATGATGATGATAACTTCTCTGTAGATAAACAGTCATCCTTTGTAATGTTAGCTCGAAATACCACCATAGTAAGTCATTGAATAAAAACCAAACTTGTGAAGAAGCAGTTACGTTGTCTTTTTAAATCCTACTAGAAATAGCAGGCAAGCTCCCTCATATCATTTCACCCCTATTATCTTAAACATCTAAAAGAACCATGACAGAAGGAATCATTATCATAACTGTCATCATCATCAACATCAACATCCATTGTTCTTGATGATGATGATGATGACTCCTTCTACCAAAAGATAATCTTGACCTCATGGTGCAAAACAGCACTCAACATTACATCATCGACAGACAATTATCGTCTGTCGACAATAAAATTACATGTGTTTTTATGAACCACAAGTCCTTATGAGAGATCATCGCAAAGTACACAACCTGGAGATCAAGATTACCTCTTAGAAACAATTATTTCAGCTCAGTGGGTTGGCAGATTCATCAGCATCAGAGAAAATGCCTTGTCATATTTCTTTTGGATCTATGTTCTGAGTTCAAATCCTACCAAGATCAACTTTGTTTTTTATTCTTTCCAGGGTCAATCAAATAAAATATCACTCGAGTACAAGGGCCGATGACATTGACTGACCCCCAACTCCGCAAAATTGTTGGTTTTCTGCTTAAATTAGAAACAATTATATTTCACTGGGAGCAGAAGATTGAAAAAATTTTAAGAGCATTGGACAAAATACCTTGCAGTTTTTCTTTTGGAGTGGTTCTTCACATTGTGAGTTCAAGTACAACCAATGTCAATTTTGTCATTTATCCTTCTGAGGGTTCAATAAAACTAAGAACCAGTCAAGTATTGGGATTGGTGGCATCGACCGACATCCTGCTCTCAAAACTGCTGGCAATATTAGCATTTCACATTGGTGCAGGTGGAGGCACATGGCTTAGTGGTGAGGATGTTGAACTTGTGATCGTAAGATTGTGGTTTCGATTCCTGGACCAGGTGATGCATTGTGTTCTTGAGTAAAACACTTTTCCCATGCTGTTCCAGTCCACTCAGTTCACAAAAATGAATAATCCTCTAACAGACCAGTATCCCATCCAGGGAGGAATATATACTTCAGAGAAACCAGCCCTACGCTCCTTACGGAGTCATGTGGACTAATCACATTGGTACAAAGCCACAAATTGTAGAGGTACATGACTAGAGCTTATTTTAATACCTTCTTAGAGAGCATTGTCAGAATTTATTAATTCTTTGTTTATTACTTACAACACTGTACCCTTCACACTACAGTAAGTATAGAACATGCATTCACTGTCATCAAACCATCAATACTATACATTCATTGTTTACAAAATAAAGAACTAAATCAATGTGAATCTGCCCTGCCTGTTGTGCATCAAACATGAAAAAATGGTTATGATCCACATATTTTTAATACAAAATGAACAAAAAATGATGAAAAATAGACTGATTAGAAGACTCTTTGTAGAAATTGACCAATATTTTTAATTTGATTTTTAACTAATTGTCTTCCAATTGAAAATATATTGCTGACGTTTCATGCATTAATCAGAGAAATGTCTGAATGTTTTAAATGGTTTTTAACGTGTCGTGATCGTGTGCTTGCTTGCACAAAAGTTCTGCTACAAAATGGACACTCAAATGGTCTTTCTCCTGTATGAATTCGTCTGTGCTCTTTCAGATTTCCTGATGTAGTGAATGTTTTACAGCAGATATCACACTGAAATGGCTTGGTAAAACAGTCGGCTTTCGTCGAATTCTTGGTAGATGAATGTGTTTGTTTGGTGGGACTGGGAGAATGTTTGTTGCGTGCAAAATTAGAAGAGTTAGCTATTGTACTAGGTTGGTTCCCGCTGGTGATTACAGAAGTCACACCACCCTCAGTCACAGTTAGATTATCATTGGACTGCAGACGATCTACAGATTGTGATGCATTTTCTAAACCATGGGACTGCAACTGCCTAACAGTGTTACTATCTTTAATACTAGAGGTATCACTAATGTCTAAAGAAACTGTTCTGAAATATTGTGTTGTAAATAAACTAGAGGATAAATGCGACTTTGGAGATAATTCTTCTTCATTAGATATATCTACATTGCCATCAACCTCATCAGATGTAATGGTTTTCAGTGATTCCTTGTTCTGAGAACAACTGAAATCTAAATACTCAGGATTATGTTGTAAAGCTGTGGAAAGAGAACCCTTCTTATGAGTTTTCATATGCTTTGACAAAGTGCTTTTCTGAGCAAATGTCTTAAGACAAATTTGGCAAGAAAAAGGTCTTTCTCCTGTGTGAGTTCTCATATGTTCCTTCATATTACTGGCACTTGAGTAAGACTTCTGACAGAAAGGACAAATATGTTGTTTGGATTGCAGGGAAGAAGAAACTCTGAAAGATTCACAAGATGCCTGGATCTTGGTGGATTTTAAAGGTTTTTTATTCATTGTTTCATCAGACTGGTTTGAAGCAGGAAACCGTTTTCGAGACTGCAAACGTTTACTGAATAAGGTTTCGTTCACCTTTGTAGGAATTATCCTTACCTCATCAGATCCAACTGATTCACTTTCCAGAGCATCTAATCCTAAGTTCAAACCATACTCATCGCTTTCAGGGGACTCAGGCTTCATGAAATTTCTCTTTAGATGACCCTTAGACATTTTGACAACTTTACCAGCATTTTCAGAGTTCAACAGAACGCTATCAGTTGAAGGCAGATCCTCTCCGTCTTCACTTTTGTCAGAACATTCATCTTCTGATAAAACAATAACATCATCAAAGCTAAGTCCTGATGGCTGCCTTGAATCAACTTGCAAGCATTCTTCAGAATCGCCCACTGAATTCGAACTGGCATCCAAATATTCGTATTGACCTGAATCTGATGCCTCCACTTTAGTTTTCACTTTGCAATCATCAGTGGTGCTAGCCTCCATAATGCTAAGTGTTTGTTGTTCAACATTGTCTGGAGAGGTCCTCTTCTTCAGATGATTTGCTTCAGAGAACATGTCCTTTTTAACTCTCTCTGTATTCTTTATAACTTCTGTAGAAGATGAATCCAGCTGATCTATATCCCAGTCTTCTTCAGTCAATTGGAAACTAACCAATTCTTCAAGATATTCCTTTTTTATACACTCAGTTTTAAATTGCAGTGACTGTTTCTGAATTTCATCAGAGAAGTCTTCTAAATGATCAAAGTGACCCCTTGGACTTGATGGGTCTCCTGCCCCTTCACTGTCTTCAGGGTTTGCATTAAATGTACTCCCACACCTTTCATTAGATTTATTTGAGTCAGAAACAACACGATGACTTGAGTGATGGGTATTTCTGGAAGACTTTTCAGGCAAGCAACCAGGATTACGAGATGGATCCATGTCTAAATATATTTGGTTGAGTGAATCAGTTAAGTTCTGAGAATAAGGTTTGGACAAGTTTTTTCCACTGAAAGTAATATTGCACGACAATTTATGTAAAGCAAATGAAGCTACATCAGAATATACTCTGTTGCAATTAGGACAAACACAGTTTTCAGCGTCTCTCATGAGATTTATGGATTTGGTTAAACAATGATGAGTTGGTCTTAGAATTTTGGTTCTAGGATTCATTTTGCTTCGTACGTAGTTATTGTTACGTATTGGAACAGAAATTTCACTACTGGGTACTGAGCTCTCATATGCGTTTTTTCGAAAATGCATTAGTTTCATGTGTCTCGAACACGTACTGGAATGGGTAAATACTTTGGCACAAAAATAACACTGAAAAGGCCGTTCCCCTGTATGAATTCGGTGATGCTCCTTTAAATTACTCACATTCTTGAAAGTTTTATGACAATAAACACACTGCTGAACCTTCGACACCTTCAAGTTACTACTTGTTGCATTCCTGCTAAAATTTTCATCCTCTCTCTTACCATTTTTGTGCTGCCGACTCAATGGTAATTCTTCTACCTCATCCAATTTCTCTTCAGACTTCAAGTCACTATCACAACAAATGCTATCACTGTTCCCCTCATCGTTATCGATTTCCTGGTTTCTTACAGAATCACTTTCGGAATAAATCTTCGGTAAAACTTTGTCTTTCTTTTCTTTTAAGCGTGAATTTAGACCTTGTATTTTCTGTAAGTTCTCCTCACCAGAGTTATTCCTGCTGTTTTCAAATTGGTTCTGATGAGAATTAATAATTAAGTCTTTGGTTTGAGCTTGATTAAAATCTGATTCAGAGTTAGAAGACATATACCTTGATAATTCTGATGGATTATCAATTTTTTCATTTTGGATTATATCATATCCTTTATGCAAACTGTAGCTAAAGTGATTATTGTCAGGATCAGGATATAAAGGATCTATACTACTAGACATTAATCCATTACCAACTAATTTGTCTGGGGGTTCTCCTCTATAATTTACATTGTGTTCTTCATAAAATTCATCAGATTTTTTAGATGATAAAACAATATTATCAGGTGACATTTTTTGAAATATTTGTTTCTGGAATGGTTTCTTGGTGTGAGTCAGTCTATGAAGACAGAGAAATTGATAAGAAAAGAAATTTCTGGAACAATATTCACATTTGTAAAGGTTCTTCTTTAGCAGTGGCTTTGTATTATCATTGGCAGTCATGGGAAGCTTTGTAGATTGGTTAGTAGCAGAGAAATCCGTATGTGGTTCAAATAATCTGGTCTTATTGCACCGTTCATAAGCAAGTTTCGAGTGAAATCGATGGGTGGTTTTCATGTGTTTGGAACAAGTACTCGACTGGGCAAACCTACGATGGCAAACCAGACATTTAAAAGGCCTTTCACCTGTGTGTGTACGTACATGCTCTTGTAGGTTGTTTCGAGTGCTAAACAATTTGTTACAGTAGTTACACTTATGAGTACGTGGATGTAGTCTTCGAGTTTTCAAATACAGATTTCTTTTAGATTTTATATCAGATATTCTAAGGTTACTACCATCATTATAGTTGTTTCCTGAAGAACTTTCTTTCGATTTCAGTAAATTAACAATTGAAGAGGGTAACCCTGTTTCTTGGTTTTCAGAAATTGTGTTTCCCGGTGAATATAACTTCTGACTTTTATCACATATTCTATCTAAACACTCTTCTACTTGTGGAATTTCATTTGGTAATTTGGCACAGGAACGTTTTCTTTCAAGAATGTTTGGGTCATTTATCTTTGGCATTATGGGCTTCTGGTTCAAATCTGTATCAACAATGGCAGTCTTAAAAACATTTAATTTGTCTTTAAAATCCACAGTTGTTCGTCTCACTGCAAATTTCTTCACGTGAATTTGTTTGTGGAAACACAAAGACTTGTAAGATGAAAATTCTTTGAAACAAAAGTCACATTTGTGGCAATTTCGTCGCAGTCTCAGGCGATCATTAAGTTGCAAGCTTCTCGACAGGTGGGCTACAGAGTTACCTGAGTTGATTACAGACCTGTTTGGATGAAATTTCGACAATTTGGTTTCACGATGAGCACTTTTTTCATGTTTTGAACGTGTGCTGGATTGAGCAAACCTTTGATGACAAATTCGACAACTGAACGGTCTCTCACCGGTGTGAGTTCGCACGTGCTCTCGAAGATTGTTTGCCGTGCTGAAGAGTTTGGCACAAAACTGACATTTATGAGTATATTTACTTCTGGGGGTCTTTAACCGATTTTTATTTGACAATCCAGTTCCTTTATTGAACATGTCATTTGACTGTACTGGCTGGTGATAAAGTTTCAGGTGATCAGGAAAGGATGGTTTTTTCGGATATGCCACATCAGTAGTTGATGATTCCAAATAAGAATTGTCTTTGGTGAATTTTATCTTTTGTATACTGAAACGTGAACTGGGATTGGCTATTGATATGATTTCTACATCTTCTCTTGCTTTATCCGACTCAGCTTCTTTGAGTAGTGAGAAAAATTCTGCTGAGTCATCAGTCTCAGGGTTTGTATTAACGGTTTTGTGTGGCAACGCATAGTTCAGATATGTATTCAATGAAGACCTTTCCTCAACTTGCTGATTAGAATATGGGCTGAAGGTGGGAGACTCATCCATTGAAGGATCTTCAGATTTCTGGGGACTAAACTGAAGCATTTTCAAAGTAGCAGACTGAGCTAAACAAAGAATTTTATGCTGTTGGAATAGAAGAGAGTTTGGAAATTCTTGATTGCAAGAGTTGCATATTAAAATGGATGAAGAAAAGGAAGTGTGCCGTTTAGAATGGTTTTCAAGTTCTTTGCTATTATGGAAAGTTCTGTCACATTCTGAACATTGAAATATTTGTTGAGAATGCAAAGAATCCTGAAATGAAGCATCGGTCGTATGTAGGTATGTGTGCTCATTAAAATCAACAGCATTTGAAAATGTTTCATAACAGAAGGTACACTTAAATGGTTTAGTGGAGCCACTAGGGGTTTCAATAGTAGTATTCAATACAACAGAGCCCGGTTCTGCCTGATGGTCAATGCTACTAAAGTCAGATGTCAAATCACAAGAAGGCAACAAAATTTCAGTGGTGACTTTCAGCTCCTTGTTTGTTGAATTAAAACCATCCTGACATTGTATAGTCTTGTCTACTGTGTTGCTTACCAATCTATTGGATAATATGGGAAGCATTGTATTAAAAGCTGTTGAACTCTTTTTATGGTGAACTTGAATGTGTTTTTTGAGGTTATGTAATTGTAGGAAATATTTTCCACACTCAGAGCATTGGTGTTTTTTCATATGAAGGTGGGTTCTTAAGTGTCTTGAGTGGGTGCTGGACTGTGCAAATCTGCGATGACAAAATTTACATTCAAATGGTTTCTCGCCTGTGTGAGTACGGACATGTTCCCTCATGTTACTTGCTGATGAAAATGTCCGACTACAAAAGACACACCTAAAGCCTTCGTAGTTGTCAACTTTTGGCAAATTTTCTACACTTTGGTTTAATTTTGAATAAGACCCTGATTCTACATCGACTGGGAATTCAGATGATAGTCCTGATTTTTCAAAACGAGAAGAGTATTTTTTATCATTGCCACTTCTTGAATTTCCAAAATTCTTCAGTGATTTGGCAGAAACTTTAAGTAAGTCCTTATTGGATTCAAAGGTCAAATTTACCTCAGAATTAATACCAACTGAGGCTTCCTCTTCATGCATTTGGTCCTCGACAGGTTCATCTTCTCCAACATTTTCTAATTTGATTTTAGTGCAAAGTTCAATGGGAAAACTATCCAAATTTTTCTTTGACTGAAGTTTGCTCAAATCATCTAAATCTTTAATCTCCAGACTCTTACGGTACCAATCAACATGACCAGGCTCTGTTTCAGTAGCATCAACAACATTTGAAATTTCAAGATCTTTATTATACTGTGCTTCTTTGTAACCATCATCATTCTGAATGTCTGTGTCCGTTATATCTTGTAACGAACGATCAACCGAAAGACAATCTACCTCGTCTGTAGACATGCTGCCAGTAGTCTTGACTGAAAAATTGGTAGAGAGAAGTCCCGTAGAATCACTGACATTGCTGTGTGTCATTACGTGAACCTTTAGGTCAGCAGCATCAGTGAATGTTTTACAACAATAGGTGCAGACAAACTTCTGATCCCGTATGTGTGTATATAAGTGCTTCGCCCGTGTGCTAGACTGGGCAAACGTACGATAACAATATTCGCATTTGAATGGCTTCTCTCCTGTGTGAATTCTTGTGTGTTCTTTCATATTGCTGCTGGTGGAAAATGTGCGTGGGCAGTAGTCACACTTGAAAGGGTGGAAACTGCTTTTAAGACCCCTGACTTGTTTATCTATGTTAGGGAAGTTCTTCTTGGTTGTTTTCTTAGATGAGCAGCTGAAGGGAGCAGTCTTATAACTAATCAATTGATTGTTTCTATTAAGGGCCATTATGTCATCTACAGCTTCACAATTCTGGTCACTGACTGTTGAAAGGTTCTCAGAAGCTGTCATAGACAGCTGGAAACTACTTAACTCGATAGGAATTTCAACTTTCACTTGATACATATGCTTCATATCATCATCATCATCATCACCATCATCATCACCATCATCATCGTCATCATCATCATCATCATCATCATCATCATCATCTTCATCATCCTCACACTGCACAGTTGCCCTGTTTGCTCTTGTTGTTGTGTGTGTTGTTTTATCGTTACAAAATGTATCAACACTATTGTCCTCTTCACAAATTTCTTTCTTTATATTCTCAATGCTAATCGGTAAATTTTCCTGAGAATTTAGCTCCATGACAGAAACTGGCTGCAAGTCTTTGTTTGAATCTACAATGCTGTCAACTAATAAACCAGATTTGTTTAATTCTATTTGATTCTCTTTGGAAGAATTTAGATAATTTAATTTTTCACTCATTCCAGAGAACAGACTGGCTTCGTTTTCTGCCCATGATGTAAGGGATTCTTGACTTGTAAAAGTTATTTTGCTGTCAGCAGAACTCGTTGAATCCTGTTGTTTCACTGAAGAATCTTCTTTGTCAAGATCAGCATCCTTAACTTTTTCAAGCAAGTTGTTGTTCAAAATAGATACCAATTCTGAAGAATTGGACAACTCTTCTGCTTTATCTGAAGAGGTTTGGATTACAGTTTTTACATCTGAGATGCACAGGTCTTTCTTTGAATAATTCTCGTCTTGATCAGCAAGAGAATTTCTTTCTGAACCACTCCAAGAATCATTGCATTGCTTAGTTAACAATCTAAACGTTTCTGGGAGTTTTTTAATAAGATCCTTTGAAACATTTGATGTTTGTAAATCTATATTCTTAGATATTTTAGAAATATTTTCACTGTCCACAAAAGTTGCAGAAGGAGTGTCAGGATCGTTTTCGGCATTTCTTGGAAGTAATTGCTCGGTGCTGTCATCATCATTTTTATGAAAAGTATCAAATTTCACTGGCTGTTCACCATCCGAAGAACTTGAATTTGAACCAACTACAGAGTTGGTTTCCTTATCTGCTGACTGTTTTTTAGAAGATGATGATCCACCTATTAATGAAGATAGATGTCTGCTTTTTGTTTTCTTCATATAATTTATTTTATAACATTGAAACATGTGATATTTTAGAGGCCCAGGGTGGGTGAAAGATTTTGAACAAAATGTACAAGTAAGCTGTTCTTTGTGAGAGTGAGTTAGAACATGCTTAGAATGAGTGCTTGACTGAGCAAATTTTCGGTGGCAGATTTCACACTCATAAGGTTTCTCGCCTGTATGTGTTCGCATGTGTTCCTTCATGTTACCAGAAGTGGAGAATGTTCGAGGACAGTAGAGACAGCGATGGGGGTGGTAGTTCTTTAGTTTCTGAATGTATTTCGACACTCTTTTACGTTGTGAATATTTTTTACTCGGGTTGGATGGCAACAGCACTTGAGTCTCTCTAGAGCTGTTACGGTTGGTCTTCAGCAGTTCTTCAACTGTGCTTTTCAGGGATGTCAACTTACTTTTATGAATGCTGTGATCAACAACATCAGTTAAGTTCTCCCCTACAATCAGTTCCTGCTGCTGGTCTTGCACAGTCGCTGGATGATTAACCCCTGGTGATAGTTTTCGCTTACGACATTTGTTAAAGATGGTTTTTCTCCCTCCTTTATTTGAGAAAGAATAACTTTGGTACATTTGGTCTTCCCTTCCAGTTGAAAATCTTGGTTGCAAATCCTTCTTTTTCAACTGAACTTTGGCTTCCTTCTCTAAACTGTTTGCTGCAATATGGGACAAGTCACTAGAATTAGACAAAGGGGACGTGTTACTTCGATCAATTTCATTCTTTTTCTTTAGCAGATTTCTTAAAAACTCAGAGCAAATACCCATCCCTTTAGATGTTCCATCACTAGAGGAACCCACTGGGCTAGACTCTAGCTGTTCAGCAATCTCTTTTGCACTATGTTTCTGTAAATGCTTTTTGTAGTTATTAGCTCTTGTGAAGGTTTTATCACATAAATTACAGCAGAACATCTTACTCTTTGTATGAGTGAGAACGTGTTTAGAATGTGTGCTGGACTGAGCAAAACTTTTGTGGCAGATTTTACAAACAAAAGGTCTTTCACCAGTATGTGTTCTCATATGTTCACGCATGTTACTAGCAGTCGAAAACCTCCGTGGACACAACATGCATGCAACTTTTAATGGGTTTCTCCTACTGGCAAACTGTTGCCTATGTTTCCGTTGACTTGTCACAATACCTCCTTTTGAGCAACCACTATAATTCTTGATCAACTGGTCAGGAAACGGTGAATGCAAGTAGTCGGTGCTGCCACTTTCTTCCACTTTCAAGGATTTATTGCTACTACCTCCTGATTCATGTACTCCCAGAGCAAAGTAACTATCAAAATAATTCAGTTTCTCAGAAGAACTGTCTGACGGTTCCTCCTGCATCAAAGTCCTGTCTTTTGACACGATCTTTGTCTCTTTCTTTGGAAAATCAGGCTCTATCAAAATGACATCTTGGTTAATGTCGTCGTCATCACTGTCATAAGCGTCTTCCAACTGTCTGACAGGCTCATCACTATTTTGAGTTAGATCAATATGTGAAGAATGTTCAGCGTCCCCAAATGTGAGGGCCACAAATGATGAACTGTTGGAATTGTCTAGACTGCTGCTGGAAACAGGATCATTTAAATTATGTTGCTGATTGTTTGATCTGTAGTCTCTTTCAAGGTACTGCATTCTGGCATTAACAGACTTCACTGTCCTTTTTGCAGAGGCACCATATGGACTATCTGATTCCAAAATCTTCTGACGGCTGCCTTCCTGAATGTCAATCACTTCGTATTGACCAGATGGACTTAGCATCAATTTGCTCGGCCTAACGGAACTTAACTTTTCTTCTGTGTTATGGCTTTGTATGTGTTGTAAAAGTGAGAAAGACTTGTTGAATTCACGATAACAAATACAGCATTTAAACACTTTCTCCGTCAAGTGACACTGTATGTGTTCCTCCATTTCTTCAGCAGAAACAAAATTTTCATTACAAAATGTACATTTGTAGGATTTTTCCAAAGAATAACCTGCAACTGAGCCAGCAGAGTTTGTCCAGACATCAAAAGATTTTGATGGTAAACTATCTTGGCTGTCATCTTCATCTTCCTGATCATCAATGTTGATAACCTCATTGCTTCCGTTATGTGATATCGTTACAAAATCTCTTGATTGGGACTCTTCAAATGTTCTAGAAGGTTCTAGATTTTCAGCTAAGTCATTTGCCAAATTTCCCTCAGAAAATTTGCCAAATGACTTCAATTTGGTTTCTGAGCCCTGGGGATATATACTCAATTCAGAATTGCTGTATATTATGTCTCCATTCCTTATCTGCTCATTTGCATTCCACACGCTGGATTCAATGAGAGGAGGAGTCTTGGGCATCACTTCACAAGCTAAATTCTTAAAAATTCCTGTAATAACTGGTTTTACATAATCTTTATCTGATACTTCTGGTAATTGGGAATAGGACAGAAATGGTTGAATTTGGTCATTGTTAACAACATTAGGTACAATAGCAGCACTCTCAACACTATCACAGACAGGAGTCGCTCTATGGTCATGGATTACATCAACATCAGAATCTACATCCCCAATCACAGTTGTATACTGGTCTGAAGAATGTTCATCAGCAGATAAATGAGCTGCTGTGTCAAATGATGTGGAAGGAATTGAAATTCTACCCAGCTGCAACTCATCAGTCGATAGATCAGTGTCGAGCTGTGATGGACTCTTCGATTTTTTCAGTAATGCCTTTTTTCTGTGGATCTGGACATGTTTGGAGTGTGTGCTTGATTGTGCAAATGTCTTTCCACAAAACTCACATTTGTAAGGCCTTTCTCCAGTGTGGGTCCTCTGATGTTCTCGCATGTTGCTAGCAGTTGAGAAAGCCTTGTCACAGAAATTGCACTTGAAACGTTTCACCTTCACCCTCAAAGAATTCTCTCTGCCCTTCTCCCGATTAACAGCCGACATTTTGAATTTGTCCTGTCAAAAAATGTCTAAATCATGTAGATATCTAGTTTCTGTAAGTACATGGCAAAAAAAAAAGTATAAAAACTATAGGAATCTACCTTATAAGGACATTGTGACAAATATCAAAACAAAATTCTATACACTGCAAAATGACTGCTAGATTACCAACGATGTAAGCTATAGGATTTTAAATGAAAAAGAAATGGTTAAATACTCCAGCAGACATTCAGAAGAATCTGTAAATACCACTGAATCACTCATGTTCATGAGTTTTTTGCGGGGTTTTTTCCCCATACGGTCACTGATTATGAAGGTATACTTTCAGGCCTGCTGACAAACAACTTTGTTTGTCACAACAGATGGGTTTCTGAAAAGAAGAAAACAATAAATTAGGATAAATAAAAGAGGAAAACATTTGCTATACTAACACATAGCTTATCTAAACTGAAGACTGGTAGAATTGTAAGAAAATCAAAGAAAATGCCAAGTTGGATTTTGTTCTGTCTTGTATTAATTTGACTTCAAATCCTTATAAAGTGAACTCTGTCTTTCAATACGATAAAATCTTCGGCAAGGATTGAGATTCATTTAATTGACCATTCTTCTTCCTCTCCACCAAATTTGTGGCTATGTGCTTATTCTTTATCCTCTCCTGCGGCCATGCTGGGGCACCACCTTGAAGAATATTTTAGTTAAATGAATTGGTGCTTTTTTATGTACCACCGGCACAGGAGCCAGTCTGGCATCAGCCACATTCGGATGGTGCTTTTTATGAGATGATACTTATATATATATATATATAGAATGAATGGGAGAAAGAGAGCCTGCCGTATGTCGACCCAATAGAGGGACCAGCTATCCAAGTTGATAGTACCAGGGTAGATAAAGCAATTAAGAGTATGAAGACCGGGAAAGCCCCCGGCCCATCAGGAATCACTGCAGAGATGCTCAAAATATCTGGCAGTGTTGGCTATAGCCTAGTCACCCGTATTACGAACCAG
>NC_068991.1:8671492-8689136 GCF_001194135.2 Octopus bimaculoides | reverse complement strand
GTAAAAGCACCCACTACACTCTCTGAGTGGTTGGCGTTAGGAAGGGCATCCAGCTGTAGAAACTCTGCCAAATCAGACTGGAGCCTGGTGTTGCCATCCGGTTTCACCAGTCCTCAGTCAAATCGTCCAACCCATGCTAGCATGGAAAGCGGACGTTAAACGATGATGATGATGATGATGATGATATATATATATATATATATATATATATATATTATATATAGGCACAGGAGTAGCTGTGTGGTAAGAATCTTGCTTCCCAACTACATGGTTCCAAGTTCAGTCCCACTGCATGGCACCTTGGACAACATGCATGGCACTTTGGGCTATAGGTTAAGAAGTTTGCTTCCCATCCACATGGTTTTGGTTTCAATCCCACTGCATGGCACCTTGGGCAAATGTCTTCTACTATAGTCCTAATCCTATAAAACCCTTGTGAGTGCATTAAAATAAAGATGATGATGATGATAGTAACATCAAACAGGTTGCCTTACATCATCATCATAATCATCATTTAACATCCGTTGACTATGCTGGCATGGGTTGGATGGTGTGACCAGAGCTGGAAAGCTTGAGGGGCTGATTTGGCATGATTTCTACAGCTGGATGCCCTTCCTAACACCAACCACTTTACAGAGTGTGCTGGGTGCTTTTACGTGACACTGCACAGGCACTTTTACATGGTACTACACAGGTACTTTCATGTGGCACCGCATGGGTGCTTTAATATGGTACCACATGGGTGCTTTTACGTGACACTGCACAGGCACTTTTACATGGTACTACACAGGCACTTTCATGTGGCACCGCATGGGTGCTTTTACATGGCACTGCATGGGTGCTTTAATATGGTACCACATGGGTGCTTTTACGTGACACTACATGGGCTGTTCAGCAGGATCCTCAGTGAAGAGAACACAGTAAGCAGGGTCTAACTCTGAAAATCAAGCAACACGGACAGTCTGAGCTGGCATTCCTAAATCATACAGCTAACAATAAATACATCAACAAAATATTCTATTTTGTTTTCCTAGGACTCAGTCAATGGCTTGCAGCTATGCGGGGTCACTGCTTTCAAAGCTAGAGAGATGACTGCATTCATCTCTTATGATTCACTGATAGTTATTTTATCAGTCTCAAAAGGATGAAAAACAAACTCTACACTGGGCAGGATTTGAACCAAAACATAAATATCACCACCCTTACAAGCTACAACAAACCAACAAGGGAGCTTTTACATGGTTTCTCGATCTGCTAGAAACAGTAACTAAATCACCCAACCAGCTTCAAAAGTGAGAGACACATTGAATAATGCAATTCCAGATACGCTTTTCTCAAGTAATGTCTGAAATGGTTCATAGATGAAATGGTCACAGATGGGATGGTCATAAATGGAATGCCTTCTATCTTATGCTCGTCCAGTCGGGGCTGACCACAGATTAAATGACAGTCCATCATAAACGTGTGCATATTACAGTAGCTAATCAGTTGTGGCCAAGGAGAACATACATCTAACATAGATATGGTGGATGTCCATGTTGAATTTAATGTGGAATGAAATGGTAAATATGAGCCATGATCCACAGCTTATAATCAAAACCAGAAAACCTAGATCCAAGTCCTGTTGCATGCCAGGACAAAATGATGAGAAATTCTAGTCTGAAAGTGTGTCCAGGAGCCTTCCTAGCTTTTACCCAGAGTACAAGAGTAACATCTCCAGACCTACAGGTCAATATAAATTCAACTATGCAAGCTAATGAATAACATGTTAATGTTACAATGTTTCTACTGCTTAGAGGTACAGATTGTTTCTGCATGTGGTACATGTTTTCAGTTAGGTGGACTAAACCAGTCAAGAGTTAAGCAACTTGATTACAGATTCAACAGAGCTTGTACAGAGTATGGACTTCCAACCTTTCAACTCAACAGCCAGCATCCTAGCCAATAGGTTCTGCTCTCTCTCTTTCACTCCACCTATCTATTTATCTCTCTAATACTTTATGACTGAGATCCAAATCAAGACACTGGCTAATCTGTTGGGAGGCTGACAATTTATATTCCATACACTGTTCTATCTTGCCATGGTGCTTAACTTTTGACTGGTTCAGATCACCTAAGCTAAGGACAGTATTTATGGATCCTTTCTGTGCATCTGAAGCTGATGAAAAGAAGCCATCCTCATACCCGGGGACCTGGACCAAATGCTTGTAACAAAACGGGACTTTGTTAAAGAAATCCAAGAGATAAATGATGTTAAACAGATGACAAATTAAATCTTTCACACAGGCTACATATATCGGTAACGCTGAAGAAGTATCTATGTAGTCGTTTTACTTGCTAGAAATAGCAGCCAAATTTCCTTCGCATCACACCCTACCATCTTGAGTAAAAAGGAACACACCGAATAACGTTGTCCTAGATACAGTATAACTGAAAACAAGACGAGATGGTCGTAGCTGGACTGTGTTCGATCATGCGTTTACTCGATCAGGGCTGACTTAAACAACATCAGTTATATGTATTATGGTACATCACAGCCAGAAGGGAAGATAATACTATCTGGTTTAAGTAAGACACTTAATCTTCGATGGTAGTTCCATTCCCATCTAACGATATATTATAGGAATATTCGACTCCGAAAAAATGAAAAGCAAAATCCTTGGCGGGATTTGAACTAAGAATGTAAAGGGCCGGAAGTAAATACACAACAAACATTTTGTTCGAAACTGTAACGATTCTCCTAGTCCACGGCTAGACTAACATGAAACAGAAACAACATGCAAGTGCTGTAACGTAATGTCCTGCACAGATGTCTACAAATAGATTCTCACACAGGTATTATTGATTTCATGCAATCACAAAACACCAGATTTATAAGACAATGAGAAAACTGGATGTTGTGAGGTTCCTGCCTCTGCAGACAGTATTTTCTACATAGCTGCTACTGGTGCCTTTTCACTAGACACAATGTCCTATATTTTTATATGATTAATAAAATATACTGCGATGTTCGGTGTAAGGTTTAGGGCCAAACTTTGAAACTAAATCAACTATCTCGGAATACATGAGAAGGCATTACGTATGGCCCCGTTCTCCAAGCAAAACCATAAAAAAATAAAATAAGTTATTGTTATGCTCCGGTCAGTCCTGATGGAGCAGACTAACCAATGTTAAAATGAATTTCAACTATAACCATTCTCTTTTCTTTTTACACGCAGTGGGCAGACTTCTTCATACAACATATCCTTCTTTTTTCCTCTCATCTTTTTTTAATTTCTTTTTAGACAGTAAGGTGTAATATGAGGGAGATTTGACAGCTATTTCTGAAAGGTCGCGCAATTGCGTACAGGTTTCTTAGCTCGTCATTTAAACAAGTGTAGTCGCTAGGACAGGTAAGCTATTGGTCTGCGTCAGCAAGAATCAGTTTGGAAATATAAACTAAAAAAAAAAAAAGTGTGTGTTATATTATGCAGTGAGATGAAATAAAGACTAACGCTTTGAACAGCACCACCCTTCGTCAGATGATCGGATGAGAAAATCCGACAATTTGCACTTGCCCTAAACGTTATTCCGTACTTAATCTCGAGGCACAACAATATACACATGGAGCCAAGGGAACTTCTACATAGCCTCTGGACCAGCTAGATGTAGCAGCACACCTCCCTCAACAATACTATATCATCTAAGGACACATTAAGTAATGCAGTGTGAAATACCCACAAAAAGATTGTCTGGTCCCGGTTGGAAAACGTTTAATCATAGGTCTGTCTGATCGATAAGAGTTGACTTGGGGCTAAAAAAAAAATAATAACATACGGTTTTTATGTCCAACTAACGAATATATATTGTAGTCCAAGAAATCCCTTCTAAACAAAGATGGGATGGTCACGGATGAAATACTTTTGATCATAGGTTGTACTCAATCAGGCTTGACCTGAAGTTAAATAACAACATATTTTTGTTTTAAACCGATTGCTGTTACCAAACACTTATTATCATTATTTTCTGCAGCGTTAAACTAAACCGAAGAAAAAATAATGAAGGAATTAATTCGAATTCAACTTATTGTTTAAAATATATTTTACTTTTTTTTATTTTTTTATTTGGACCAAAGCCAGGACGAATAACTACTAAACAATAACAAAAAAATAACGGCTACAAATGAACGAACTCGTATAAAACTCCAATGATGTAAATATTATAAATAAGAGAAAGAAAAATAGTGGGAACAACCTTCAGATGCCAAAGATACTTTCAAAACTTTCTGGGGGAAGATCTATGGATAAGCAAGCAATATTAAATGATGAGACTTCTAAGCTTGTTTATGGTTTTTTAATGCAAGGACTTGAGGGCTCATGCGATTAATTGTTGGATTAATCATTCGTTTTGACAGATTCTGGGGGATGATTAACAGAAGAAAAGAGGGGGATAAAAAAAAAGAGAGAGAGAGCAAACGAGAGGAGACTCGAGAAAAACAGCGATGAAGACGAAGCGTGTCAAGAGAGAAGAAGCTGTCTACATATGTAGGTCTTGACACAAGATTGACAGAGACTGGCATAAACAATACTCACGCGATGATTATACAAGAGAAGCAAAGAGGGGAGGACTATCTACATGTACTTTTGCATTAATGGAATTTCGGGGGTGAAATTACTTCCTTTAAACTTACCTTTAGTTTGACATTTTCCCTGAGAAATTAATTGTTTTTGTAAATAAAACACTGTTGCAGTCATTTGCCTCACGATGGCGCTAGCATCTCTGCGGTGTAGCATCACTTCTGTCCTGTCATTAAATATTGCCAGTGTTTCTCGACGCACGCCAGCAAGTTACTGACGAATTTATCAACGGTATAATCGAATTTAACAAAAGATCTTTTTTACTGTAAAGCATATTCCTAGCAGAGAAATAATTTCACATTGATATTGAAGAATACTTCAGAAAAAAACTGAGAGAAATGAATCTGGCTCCTCTAATTACGACGCTTTTATGTTAAATTTAGTTACTTTTATCAAATTAAAATAACAAAAATTAATTTTGTTGTCAGTATTTCATCAATTAATCATCTCATAATAATTTATATTTCAAACTCTATTTTTTTTTATTTAATGAACGAAGAACGCTTATATTGTAGTCTCGGAACGTTTTCAATTAAACGAAACATTCAGTGGGAACTTAAATCAGCTTTATTTACTGACCTGACTGATTATTATATGTGTCAAGGTCAAGAGTTCATGAAACTACTGCGTGAGTGCGAGAGGAGATTAAATATTCGGTGCCCCACTTAGGCAAGTTTACATCTTGCAAATAAACTATTTCTTTTGGATGTAATTTTTACCAGCAGTATTTTGTTATTTTCCATTTTATGGATTTTAGTCATTCTCCCGACTTATATTTTCTCTGTTTATAAAAGATGCTTGGGTGCCAATTGAAAACAACATACCTAAAAAGAAATTTTGTTTTATTTTTATACCATAGATAATCAAAAATATATCGTATTGTTTACCAAGTTATCTTTAAAATTAAAAGATTATTTGAGTGTAGTTAATAAGATGTGCAGGTACAGTGAGGTACTGATAAGCAGAGACGACGTAACAGGTTCGATTCTAGGTTAATCCTTTTCGTTTCATTCCTCAATTCTATCACTCCAAGGACAAGACACTGCTAGACTGATTTTTCGAAGGCTCTATCTTCGAGTAACTAAACGATCCAATGAGGGTTAAATACCATGTTGTTTAACTCTTAAGAGAATTAAGGTCGTTTATATTGTTTCTTGTATCTTATTTTATCCGTAAGAAAAACTTGGTCTACATTGTAGTCAGAGATGTGATAAATAGAAACGAGGGGCAGTGGCCCTTTGGTATGAAGAAGTGCAAAATTTCCTCTTTCTTATCATGGCCATTTATTAAGGTGACGTTGCCTTAGTCTTTGCTCACGGGTGCTATGAACCTTTGCTACGCTACTGGTAGTATTTACAGCCAAAGTTCTCTTCAAGAACCGTTAAAAGTTTATATATATATATATATATTTATGCAAAACCTATTTGTAAAATATATTTTATTCTATTTTTAATCTGAGAAAGAGAAGTGCTCATATAATTTTCTTTAATTGTTACATAGAGATAATACCTCCGACCTTATTTCAAGAAGCCCGTTAGTTAGCAGGCCCACTAGTCAAGAGATCCATTGGACATAATGCATCGGGCTTATTTCATAGGATAATACTTTCAGGTGATTAAAAATCTAGTAAATGTTTTTCTATGAATATAACTCGTATTTTTATTTGGTTTGCAAAATTCTTGTCGTGAACTATGTTGAAACATATTCTGGTACATCTTAAGACGATTTGTATGCCAATAGTAAACACACGAAGCAGAGGAGGCATGTCCTTGATGAAGATGTGAATGGCGACAAGTGGACTCTGACAAACCTAGCCGATTGAGGACTAACTGAACAGTTCATCAAATAATCAATTAGTTAACTGTTTTGTCAAATAAAAATTATAAGTGAAAAAGAACCAGCGCGTATGTTTATTATTAGCATAATGACCCTCCCAAGGTACAACAGAATATAAATATATTGCTTTATGTATATAAGACGCTTTCACTGGCATTTTCTTTTTGGGGGGAAATCTTTCTTCATAAAAACTTTGTCACTTTCCCTATGACATTTTCTGTGGAAAGGGAAGATAAGCTCTCATAAAATAATTTACTTTGAAATTCCTTTGTGTGTATGTGCTATAGTAACTTTATTTCATGGTAAGTGTAGAAAAATATCTCGTCTTTGTGTGTTTGGACACCACAAGAACAAAGAGACGGCTAATGCTATACAGTCTGATATTCTTGGCGGAAAGCATGCGGAACAAGTATTAAATTAGATTGATGTCAATGGTAGAACCCTAGTCAGAAATGCCCTTTTCACAAACAAGAACGCTCACAAAATCATGAAGAACAGGACAATCAACTGAAGGAAACTTTACGTAAAAATTCAGCGGGACCAATTAAATGAGTATTTGATGCAATAGCAGTGGAAGGGAAGCATCAAGGAGGTAACAGCGTGAAACTTCCAGTCTTATACTGTTCCAACATTAATGCAAAGAGCCAGCAGTATCCTCGTCCAACCAATGCCTCGAGTATTAATGAGTGTGAGAACCGAAGGAGAATGGGTCAATACATGGTCGTAAGAGAAGTTCCTGTTACCTTTGGACATGACTGGCATATTGATGTATTTGTCTTGGACGAAAATCAGCTGAGGTTTCCATTGTCATGACATGTACACGAACTATACAGTCCAAACATATCCACACCAAAGTGAGACAGAAAGTGTTCCGTCAGCAAACGTCGTGATGCTGCATGCGAACCGATAGGAATCTGTCGACTCATGAGATTAGAGCCGGCTCGTAGGCGCGAAGTTCCGAGAGGAGATTCGCATGCCAGATAATATTGTTTTCAGCGAATTTCTCTAAGGCTACATCACCATGTCATTATAAAACTATGATGCAATGTTTGAGAAGAGAAATACTCTCTGTGATCTATTGAGTAAAAGTTGCGTCAGAACTAGGAACTTTAGTGTCCCTGTTTCTTTCTTTTTTTTTTTTTTTTGCAACCTCTAATTACTTTTCCACATAACATTTAGTTTAATATAACTATTGTGAAAGTTCCCATACTCAAATGAACTTGTACTTATTCTTGGGAAGATGCGCGACTTGGTGGTTAGGTTGTTGGGCACTCAGTCGTTAGGTCGTGAGTTCAATTCTTAAACAGGGCAGTATGTAGTGTTTTTTTTTAGCAAGGCACTTCATTATTACGTTGAGCAAGACACTTCATTCCATTGAGTGAACGTTCGCTACTCTAGTCCATTCAGCTGAAAATGTGTACTAACAATAGCTGGGGTGGGCGTTTAACTCTGCGTCCTCTTCAAACGCGAATTGTCTTGTATTTTCATTCGCTTAAACACCTCAGAAACATTGACGAAAATGGGCGACAGAAGCTGGGTACGCTAAGTGGTGGTATTCCCCTACTTTTCAATTTCTGTACTCGTAAGAAGCCTGAGTCGTTTATTGACTATCTTTTTTGGTCAAGTTTCTAGCATTAAAATTAACTTCTTATATTTATTTATTTATTTTTTTTTGCTGTAATTATGCTTGCATATTTTACTCATCTCTCATAGATAACGTGTATATTGGTTTCAAATTTTGGCACAATGCCAGAAAATTCGGTGGAAGGAGTTAAGTCGATTACATCGATCTCAGAGCTCAACTGGTACTTATTTTATCAAACCCAAACAAATGAGAGGCAAAGTCGATTTCGGCGTAATTTGAACTCAAATTATAAAGGAGGGACGAAATGCCGCTTAGCATTTTGTCCGGCTTGCTAACGATGCCGACAGCTCGCCGCCCTAAATAGCGCATATATTATCTTATCAACAAATAAAAATAAACACAAACGCAGTCTTTCTTAACTGAATTAATTGTTTTACATTGGGGACGTGCACACTGGCAAGTTAGCAAGGCTGGGGCGGTTATTGGTAAATCAGAAACATTTTGCAAGAGGTCACATATACACGTCTCAGCAGGTATAATTATCAGTTTACCATAACCTGAACTTTGGTACGGCAAGGTGTCGCCTTCACAATTCAGCACTCAACTTATCCAGAGTATATAGGAGTTAAGAGGGTGTATGAAATATCTTGCGATTCAGTACTATTATTGCGCTCGGCTATAATAATCATCAATTCTGATGTGTCGGATGGCTCACATGAACACTATCAAATGTTGCGCCCAGTGGCGGCTCGTAGATAAAATTAGTTGGGGTGCTGGTTCAGAAAATTTTTAGCCGTTGTTTTAATATTGTGTAAAACAAAACAAAAAGAAAATTTATACATAAACTTGGACGGTTCGCGCTTTAGCCACTGCCGGGTAGCGTGTTTAATTTGTTCACTGAATACTGCCGCGAATTCCCCTTTGTTTTTCAAAAATCCCACTCAATCACAAAATAAGGGGGAAAATCTGCCCTATTTTTCAAATCCTTGCAGTAACACTGTAGCTGGAAGCAGGATAATAATCTAATTCTACACGTTATCACATTCAAGAATGTAAACACAGTTTTTATACACAACACACGCGGAGTCAAAAAGAAACACTACCTTTCACCAGCACATCAGAGTCGGCACTGCGTGAACGACAGTGCTCTCCCTCCCTAGTGTGCAGCTTCTTGTTTCGGACATGTAAGCATGCATACAACAGCCAAACACCGCGTAGCTGGAACTGTGAAGCGCACAGTTCTATACAAGGATTTTTGTATTGTTTTCATAAACTAGGTGAGAGACAGGCAGACAGACACACATAGCAGATATGAGTTTTCGTCAGGATGCCTCAAACTAATAGGTATGCGTTCTGGGTGCTCAAAAAGGTGTTACGAAAACTCCAGTTTGAACAGCAAAAGACGAAAATAAAATGAAATAAAATAAAGTTGACAGTTTTAACGATGTAAAAGAAATTTCTCCCCAGGTTTCCAGACAAAACAATAGGTTCGTGTTGCTCTAACCAGCTGCTAAGTTCAATTGTAACATTAACAGTATTAGCTAACGGTATACCTTCGTACGTATGTCACTCGGCGACTTTGTTTCTCCATACCTTTCGAACAAATTCTTTAAAGGAAATTTTCTAAGGATGACTGGTGGTGCAAAATTAGTAACCGGGCCAAAATGAGGAACTTCTGATTTCTCGTTATTTTCTCTTTACCTGTTTGAAATCATGACATTGCAATTATGGTATGATTATTTTGTACTGTTGCATCAGTCAGCATAATTATAGAAGTTGTGAGAAGCCGAAACATAGTCAGGTGGCAGGTCCGGTTTCTAAGAAATTGTTTTCAACTTTGAACCCGATTGTAATTAAGGTTGCTAATAAAATATTTGGATAATTTTTGGTGTTTAACAATCAATATTCGTTTTTCTTTTGGATCTCAAGTCAATTTTTCTCACACTGTTGTCTAGTTTGATCATTTTCAAGTTTCAAAAGATAATTCGTTTTATTGGCCACTAGGGCTAATAACAATCAAAAACATGTAAGGACAAAGACAGGACAAGTTTCAAAAAATAATGGTAAGTAATATCACGAGGAGGGCACTCCAGCAGATCGTGAAGAAGCTATAGATAATATTTTATGTTGAGCTTTCTTTTTTTTTAATTTCTTTTATTTTGTCAAGTTTCGTTAAATTTCACGTATCATTTTTCTCTGATTCTCTTTCATTTGACTCAGATATTTGAATTTTTAATTCTTATTTTTATATTTTTGCATTTCTGATCTTTCTGATGTCTAGGGCTGGATAACGATGTGTATGAGCTTGTTTTCGAATGGGAATCTGGGTGAAGGGAAGCAGCAAATTTATCTTATCTTGGTTTACTCATTTTGCCCCAGCTAAATTTATCTTTTAAACGCTCAAAGAGAACAGCGATAATTTTCTGAAATAGACATCTGATCATGTTATGATGTTTTTAATGTATTAAGAGGTCGTTTGTTTACCTGATATAAGGTAGTGAACACTTGAAGAAAATACACCCTCACTCACTATTAATTGATTCTCTTAATCTCAAAAATATAGGCCGACTTGAAAAAGGCTAAAAGCAATTTTTAGTTAGGTCCCCTTTGATGCGCAGTCAGCAGACGGTGCGCGGGTAATTCCATTCAAACAAGTTTTCTTTGCTAAAGGAACGTGACTGATAATGGTTCTGTCAAAAAAATTCGTTTTAGCTAAACAGCTTGTTGGCAAACCGTCCAGTGATGATATAAAGCTGGTAACAGAAGAATTGCCTGATGAAGTTAATGATGGCGGTAATTTTAACAACTATATATATTTTTTCTTCTTTTCAGAGTTCAATTTAATTACTACGTATTTCATTTCCCCCCACCCTTAGTTCAAACCCAATTAATCTAAGGCATTCTAACCGTGATCATCCTCCTTATTAGGCATTATTTATTTACGAGTGTATTATCAAGTGTGTTCCCCACCATCACCACTTTGGGAGGAATGAGACCCTGTAAATTTGAGTTCACTTAACTTCATATATCCTTGCTAATATGTTAGTATATGTTCATCATTTGGCATAACTACAGGGTTTTACCCCCCAGACTTTGAGAGGTCATAACTTTCAGAAAAATGAATTTGGGGGGTAAAACCCTGTAGTTATGCCCATCAATTCATTATTTCTTTTAGAAATTTTTCTCATTCAGCTTTGTTACATAAACCTCAAACGCGGTAAGCTCCCCGAGTCGCCTTAATTTTTTAAATATAGTAAATTTAGACAGATTTTAAGTAGAAATACCTAAAAAGTGAAAGTGCCTTATTATATTGGAAATTAACAGTTTTCTCAATGTAGACGTTTTGAATAATAATAATAATAATATATTAGAAATTGCTAAATACAAATGTATAATTCTTTTTCACTTTCTCTTTCGGGGACAACAAACGATGGTAACCACAAGAATCTATCAAAAATAGAATTAACGCCTTATACTTTTTAAAATAGTGTGGGACAAAACAATTTGGTGATTATTTTCTAATTAAAGCTAATTTATTATCTTCTATTGCTAATAAGATTTAATAGAATTTTCTCGAAAGCCTTTACACATTCCAATGTAAAAGTGTTGTTATGCTATTTCCATTCAAAATCCGGTAACTAAGAAGAGTTGACAAATATACCATTTCATCGTTCGAATGATTACGGTAGATAGTAAAGTTGTCAAATATATAAGTAGAGGCATTTACATAAAAACGATAAGCTGGACTGCACGAATACCTACGAAAATTGTAATGTATTTGTGCTTAGTTCTTCATACTATAAAAACTAAGTAAGTCTTAGTAATCTCGAGTTTCTTACATTGGCTGTAAGTATTATTTACACTACACTTGTGAAATGCACAAATATTTACATAAATTCTAAGGTGTCCTATTTTTATGCAGACACAGACTATGTTGTGAAGACGGTCTCTTTGCAAACACGTGGTTTCCGATTCAGACCCACTGCGCGGGGTTAAAGTCCAGTTTCTGGCCCGAGCTAAAAAACGGGGGGGGGGGGATAGTGTAATAGGTGTAAAACAGCATGTAGTAAACGAATATGAAAAAAGAAATGGAGTTTAACCCTGCGCGGCACCTTGGGTAAGCTTCTTCCATAGTTTGGGGTTTCCTGCTGAAAAATGTCCATCGCGTGCGTGTATGTTTCCATATCTCTTTATCTTGTCCACACGCATTAAGTGCAAAGAAGTACTGTGTCGTACAAGCACTCGAGTTGCAATCTACTGTGAGTTTATCTCTGGCCATTGTGTTGTTCGTGTTCGGAGGACGAAGGCAAATATTACTTTATTTGGAAACATGGAAAATTAAACCGATGATGATTACAACGATACCTTGTTCATCCATCTCATTCTGGCTATTTTTTAGCTCATATCCATGGATGTTAGTCCCAAGTCTGTTCTGTTAATAAAGTTCTATGCTCAAAGACATTCCAGCCAAAACAATTTCGTTTTTTCTTATTGATGGCATAGTGTACCACAGCTATATTAGCCACCATGTCATTCCATTTTTTTTTAGATTTACAGGTTGGAAATTGACTACTATTTCTAGCATGTTAGCTGGCTTATAAAACTTGCGCCTATCTGCCTTCTTATGCAGCTGAAATCGATGTATTTCAAATCTAAGTGATCTCTTCTATTACAATTCTTTTCACATCTTGATTATCAGGGACAAGCTATTGTAGGTTGATAGGGCCCACCTTTCTTTCAAGTAGCAGTTGCTCTCCTTCATTGTTATTATGTAAAAGAAAAAAAAAACACAGGTTAGCAGCACAAGATAGATAGGTGTGTGAAGTAAAAGACATGTGAAGGCTAGAAAGGAATGAAGCTTCTATGTGACAGAACACTAGTGTATTTAGAGAAAAGTTAGGCATAAGAGGAATTAGATGCAGTGTGCAAGAGTGAAGGCTGCTGGTTGTTTGGTCATGTAATGCGCATGGATGTAGACAGTTGTATAAAGAAGTGTCAGTTACTTAAAATAGATGGAATTTGTTGAAGAGGGAGACCCAGCAAAACATGAAGCAAAGTGCTGAAGGGTGATCTCGACCATCGTCACTATTGCTTAAAAGTTCACTTTTTGAAACTGATATAGTTTAGATAAGTCTGTAACACATTAACCTTCTGTGCATTTCAGTCCTGCATCGTTTTTACACAGACATCAAAGTCTGTTTAACCCATGCTTGCACGAGTCAGGTGGATTTTGTCAGAGCAGGTTTTCTAAGACCAGATGCCCTTCCATTCAGTTTCCATCTACCTAATCAACTTGTAAGGTTTTGGTCAGCCTGAGGCTATGGTAGAAGACACTTGCAGCTTCTTAACCCTGAAAGGATAAAAGACAAAGTTGACCGCAGTGGAATTTGAACTCAGAACATAGAGATGGGCGAAATACCGCTAAGCATTTCGTCCAGCATGCTAACAACTCTGCCAGCTCACTGGCTTCCTTCAATGAAATAATGTAGCAGTCTTGTATGAGATGGATGTGATGTAATTGACTAACCTCTCTGCCAAATTTTGGACCTTCTGCCTCTATCAGAGACAGATAAGAATGGTAATGATTTTGCAAATGGAGAAAGCAAAATGTTTCTTCCAATAAATCGTTGATATCAAACTTTCTTTTCTCTTTTTCAGTTGTTTATTTGAGTTATTTATTTATTTTTTTGCAGAAGTTCTATGTGAAGCAGTCTGGCTGTCTGTTGACCCTTACATGCGGTACGTCTTCTATCGGACCATTATCCTTTGTCTTTTATTCGTTTCAGTCATTGAACTGTGGCCATGCTGGAGCTCTGCATTGACTGTTTTAATCAAACAAATTGACTGCAGTATTGATTTTTTCTTTATTTATAAGTTGGATACTTAACAATCTCTTTTTGCTGAACCAGGAAGTCTTTGGGACATAAACAGACCAACACCAGTTGTCAAGCAGTGGTTAAGGACAGCAGAGGCTTGAAAGAAATGAAGCCAGCATGCTCCACTGGACGGGTAATGTCAGTATGCATGTACGACAGAGTGTAAGTGAATTGGGTATACGAGACATCAGATGTAGCATGCAATAGAGAAGACTTACCTGAAGGGATTTGTGGTTTGTCTGCCTTCCTATTTATTAAGAATTTGGTTTTAGCTAGGTTGACTCTAAGGCCCTTTCATTCTAATCCTTACTTCCACACCTGAAACTTCTCCTCTAGTTCTGATAGTGACTCAGCAATTAAAGCAAGGTCATCAGCATAGAGGAGCTCCAAGGGGCATCCTGTCTTGAATTCTTCGCTGTACTCATTACTAACCCTCACCTTACTGACAGCATCCTTGTACATGGCGTTTTTTTTTCTTTCTCTTTTCTTTTTTAGTATCTTCTCTGGTAGGCTGTCAGAAGGAGATGTGATGATGGGAGAACAGGTAGCAAAGTAAGTTTGTTTCGATAGTTTCTCATTTGTTATGTGCTTAACCCTTTCGTTACCAACCTGGTTGAAACCAGCTCTGGCTCTGAGTACAAATGTCTTGTTTTCATAAGTTCAAAATCTTCCACCAAACCATAGTCAGAACTTATGTTCCTAACACTAAGCTGAATGATAACTAAGTTATTTTACTAAATACAGCAACAAAAGGGTTAAATTACATCACCATAGAAAGCCTTTCTAGTTCATATCGACACAGTATAAGTACAATGGTAAAGGCATTGCTCAATCCCCTCTTTTCAGTTACTAGACTGGCCATGCTGGAGCACCGCCTTGAAGAATTTTTAGTCAAACGAAGTGACCCCAGTACTTATTTTTTTTTAGCCTGGTATTTATTATCTTGGACTTTTTTTTACTGAACTGCTAAGTTATGGGGACATAAACATACCAACACTGGTTTTCACGTGGTGGTGGTGGTGGTGAACAAACAGACACACACACGCACATATATAATGTGGGCTTCTTTCAGTTTCCATCTACCAAATCCACTCACCAGCCTTTGGTCAGCCTGAGGCTGTAGTAAAAAGCACTTACCCAAGGTACTATGCAGTGGGACTGAACCCAGAACCATGTGGTTTGGAAGCAAGCTTCTTACCACACAGCCACATCACCTATTGTATATATATCTCTTTTACAAAATTCTTAAATTCTAAAATGATAAATTTATGTTTAAATGCAGGGTTATTGCAAGTAAGAATCCAAAATTTCCTAAAGGCACACATGTGATTGCACATTTTGGTTGGAAGAGCCACACATTAGTGAAAGATGTCTCAGTTCTGAGTAAAGTTCCAGACATTGAAGACTTATCATTGTCCCTTACTCTAGGATCCTTGGGAATGCCTGGGTAAGTGGTGTTTTATCTTTTTTTTTTTTTTTTTTTTTTTTTTTTTTTTTTTCTGTTTTATATACAATGTTTGATTTTTTTGATATTTTCACTTCATCTTGTACACCAACATAAATTTTAAGAACTTCACCATAAATAATAATAATAATAATAATAATAATCCTTTCTATTATAGGCCCAAGGCCTGAAATTTCAGGGGATTGCATTGACCCCAGTGTTTCACTGGTATTTAATTTATCAACCCTGAAAGGATGAAAGGCAAAGTCGACCTCAACAGAATTTGAGCTCAGAATGTAAAGATGGACAAAAGCTTAGCAGCATGCTAACAATTCTGCCAGCTCTCCACCTTAATAATAACAATAATAATTTTAAAAAAAGAATTTAAAATATATTTATATATATTTTACGTGTTGTTGCCGCATAAAAAAAGTACCCAGTACACTTTGTAAAGTGGTTGGCATGAGGAAGGGCATTGAACCATAGAAGTCCCATGCCAAAACAGACGTTTGGACCCTGGGCTACTATCCAGCTGTCCAGCTCCTGTCAAACTGTCCAACCCATGCTGGCATGGAAAATGGACATTAAAAAGGAGAGAATTTAATTTAAGGGTGGTCTCTTGATCTGAGAAAGACAGTTCTGCAACCTCTTGCAGTAATTGTACCACATTACATTAATACCATATACTGTTCTAATTATACTTCAGATAACAATGTAGCACTGTAATTGTACAAACCCATACTACAACAAGGAGGCACATGGTTTAGTGGTTAGGGTGTTGGACTCATGATCATAAGATAGTGGTTTCGATTCCTGTACCAGGTGATGAGTTGTTTTCTGGAACAAAATACTTCATTTCATGTTACTCCATTCCACTCAGCTGGTAAAAATTAGTAATCCTGCAATGGATCCGTATCCCACCCAAGGAGAAATATATACGCCGAAGAAACTGGGAAACCAGCCCTGTGCTCCCTACGGAGTAATGTGGACTACCACCCTCCCCTGCCTCTTCTTCAGCGCCCTAACAATTCTGCATGGATGATTTGTCTATAGTAATCAAACGTTTGTGATGCACATAAGCTCTCTTGTTCTCTTCCTTCATCAAACTGATATTGCTTGTACAGGTATATATATATATATATATATATATATATATATATATATATATATATATATATATATATATATATATGTGTGTGTCCTGTCTATATTGCTTGATTTCAAATTAAAATTTCTAATCCCATCTCATTGTGATGAGGTAATTGCGTCCCTTCGTAATAACGGTCATCCAGATTACCACAAGTGTTTGTATAGTTCCATTAATTATTTAGGTCCATTAGTTGATTAAAGTTGTGGAGTCTTCTGATTATAGAAAACTACTGTATTTAACAGTACTATTTCATGTTATATTATAAATAATTAAGGAATGGTGAAGTGACTTAGTTAGCACCTGATGCATTAACTGGGTTTTATTGGCAAAAGGCATCACCATGTTTTTGTGTGAAGATAAACAATAACTGAATGTCTGTTGTTTTAAATTACTGTATCACTAATTAAAATGGTTTATGAATTCAAATTTTCCTGGTCAGCACATCATGTTACAAACGTAGGTAAGATACATAAAACTGTCTAGCATCGTAGCTGTGGTGATTCTACATGAAAATACTAAAATTGAGGCATCCAGAATTGTGACAAACCTAGAAGATACTATGATATATCTTTTACCTTTTACTTGTTTCAGTCATCGGACTGTGACCATGCTGGGGCACCACCTTGAAGGATTTACTTGACTAAATCTAGACCAGTGCTTATTTTTTAAAATCTGGTACTCGCTCTATTGCCTTGCCTTGGATGCCATGTAGTGGGACTGAACTTGAGACCACAGTTGGGAAGCAAGTCTCAACCACAGAGCCATGCCTTACCATTTTAAATAAGCAATGAACTCGTATTATAGTCAGTCATTCATACTCTTAAAAAGATTGATAGTCATAGATGGTCATAAACTGGAGTGCCTGTGATTAAACAATTAAAGCAACTATTAGACAGACCAGAAAGTATTTTGAACGTAGTATCACTGTGAAAACAGCAGGAAAATTGGGTATTATTACTGTTTTAAGACATAAAAAATAATTTTTCCATCTGACAAGGGTAATAATACCGAGTTTTACTGCTGTTTTAACAGCGATACTGCATTCAAAATATTACATTTTTGTCTGTATAATGCAATATATGTTTGACACTTCTAAAACAGAAATATAAGTTTGTTTATATATATGTGTGTGTTATT
>NC_068991.1:8668645-8670449 GCF_001194135.2 Octopus bimaculoides | reverse complement strand
CAATTAAACCTTTAGCATTTAAGCCGGCCTAATGAGGCCCAAATATTGTACCTGTTTTATGCTTAAACTGGCCAGATTTGGCCTCTGACAACTAACTACTCAACGATGACATACTAAAAACACAATTACATCGTCAAAATTTCAAAGCTACGAGATAATGTATGATTAATTTAAAACAATGGCAGAATAATCTGAATGCTAATGTTACATAGCAGCATTGCTGATAATGAACCGCAGTTGTTGTGGACTCATTTCTGTCTTGAAATTTTTTTGCAACCATTAACTACTTAAATGAAATGTTCTGTTTGGTTTTCTAGGTTGGTGGTCACTTCTCATCAGTTGTCTTAAATCATATGAATAGCCATGGCCGTGTATGCGTTTGTGGTTGTATATCTGAATATAATGTTCGAGAGGAAAACACACTAAAAGGTAACCTGATGTTTTCTCTATTTTCTGCTTATTAAATTTCTCTTTTAAAAGATTTTTTTTTTTTTTTACATTTAAATTTTGCTATAGAAATCCTGCTCGTCATCACCACCACCATCATTTCACCTCCATGTTCTATATTGCCGGGACTTGGGCAGTTTGACATCATCCAACAGCTAAGAGGTCTGTGTCAAGATCCAGTTTCCGTTTCCACATGATTTCCATGACTGGATGCCCTTCCAACCGCTTTACAGAGTGTATTACATTCTGAGTTCAAATTCTGCTGAGGTCAACTTTGCCTTTCATCCTTTCGGGACCATTAAAATAAGTACCAGTGATGCACTGGGGTTGATGTAATCAACTTATCCTCTCCCCCATCTCTAACAACTGAGATGAATCGGCCAAGTGTCACTGTTCAGGCCTTCTGGCTATAGTAGAAAGGATTATTATTGTTATTATTGTGGCAAAATGGCAGAATTGTTATTGCACTGGATATTGTTGTGTGGCCTTTCTTTTGTTTTACATTCTGAGTTCAAATCCCACCAAAGTTGACTTTGCTTTTCATCCTTTCAGGGTCGTTGAAATACATACCAGTTGAGCACTGGGGTTGATGTAATCGACTGGGCCCTTCCTCAAAATTTCAGGTCTTGTACCCATTGTAGGAAGGATTATTATTAATACCATTTTCATTTCTATTTTTCTTCAGGTCCCTACCCTTTCAAAAGTATTTTGCATAAAGAACTCTCCATATTTGGTTTCATAGTAATGACGTACATGGACCAAGCTGACAAAGGAAGAAAACAACTTCTGGAATGGATTAAAAATGTAAATATCAAAAAAGACTTTTTTTAGTATATAAAGAATTTAGCTTCCCATGAGGCAAGGCACGAAATGTATGGTTGAGAAGTGGTTCAAGTTCAAATGCGTTGCATAACACCTTAAGCAAGTGTTTCTACTATAGCCTTCTGTAGAGTACAGATCACATGGTCAGCTATTTGTACTCTCTCACCTATTCTTATGTTGTATCTGTGGCTAAGAAAGACACTTAATTCTCAGTAGCCAAGTTTACTTAACCCCTTAGCATTTAAACCAGCCACATCCAGCCAAACTATTCTGCATGTTTAATATTCAAACTGGCCAGATCTGACATCTCACTCCTACCATACAATATCATTTTGAACATAAACAATCACATCATCAGTGTGGTGTTCAATTTTAGATAATTTTTATCTAAAGGCTACAAATAATACTGGAAAAATTTAAAATGATGTGAATACAGACACATCACAGCTGACACTATAATTTAAATGCTAAAGAGTTAAGCCTGAGTTGGTATTGTACTGGCATCAATTTGTTCATCTAAAACCCTTCCAGGCAT
>NC_068991.1:8666690-8668124 GCF_001194135.2 Octopus bimaculoides | reverse complement strand
GTAGTGGAATGATTATCATCAGTTGTAATGACTCTAATCAATCAGTAATTAATTTTATATATTCAGGTAGATGTGTAGTGAATCTGAGCAGAATTTGAACATGAAATTAAATGCATCTAGTCTTTCAATTTATGTTGGAAAATTTTAAACCAAAGAAAATTAAAGGAAGTTTTTTTTGTTTTTTTTTACTCAATATATCAATATTATTGTAAAACAGAATTATTAATAAATGTTAAAATTAATGTGGTGAACATAATTTACATATCAAACATAATCTGTTGAAGAAATGTTTTGAAGTAACCAACAGGGCATTATATTTTCATAAAACCACAACTTTTCACAATTGATCAAATATTTCTCAGCTGATTTGACCAGATATTCTAATATAACATTAAGATATTTGATTTATATTTTGACTGAAACAGCACCACACCATTAAATAGACAAACCCTTTACAGTTATCCTAAGAATGATGGAAGGCCCTGCATCCGATCTTTGGTAGAATTGCTTTCAAATCTTTCATAATCTACTTTTGGTTATTCTTGTCCATTCTGATATTCTTTCTATTGCATCTTGCTAGGTTGAGTAACCTTTTCATTTAAAACAACCAATATTTTACTGAAGCTGAAATAGTTTTTGCTAATATTTATGCATAATAAAAAATATATCTTCAAAGATGTTATTGGATATTCATCAGGTAGAACTAGTTGCTGATATGTCTGCTACCAATGCAGTCACTTACCACTGCAAGGGCTTCCATTTTGGTGCATGATTTTGGTTTTTCCTTCCCACTCCTTCAAGATATGAACATATAACAATCATTTAATGCAACTAAATCAGTTTTTCGAAAGAAATTTACATACTTTATTTTGGAATATTCTACAAACTTAAAAAAAATTTTCTAATGATTGAAATAAATCTATATTTTTTTAAAAGATTTTCAAGAAAACTTTGATAAATTTGCTTTTGTGGGTATTTGTTTTTTTTTTATACATTTCCTGAACTGTACAATTAAATATCTATAAGAACGATCAATAATTGTGACAATGTAGCAGATTGCTTTGCTAGATTTTTTTTTTTTTTTTTTTTTTTTTTGAGATGTTCTTATTTTGTTCTCTTAAAATGTAGTGTTTTTCTTAGAATACCCTTTGTACGAAATATCTTCATAAAATAAATCTACATGTGTAAAATCTTGTTTTCATGTGTTTTTTGATTCAATAACTTTGGGTGATTTCTACTCGTTTTTGCTTCCATTTTACCATTCCAGTGCAGATTTTGTGGCCAGCTAAAAAAGCACATTTACAATTATCAGGTCATCCCATAAGTTCTGTCCGAATTTTGAATAAAGGAAACAAGTGATCAAATGTTATATTTAATTGAAATTTAATCAACAATGTACTTTCCCTGATTATCTATGACTTCCTTCCATCTATT
>NC_068991.1:8662901-8666606 GCF_001194135.2 Octopus bimaculoides | reverse complement strand
TAAACTACGAAACAAATGGTAGTCTAAAGGAGCAAGGTCGGGAGAATAAGATGGATGAGGAATTTTTTCCCAACCAAGCTCTTCGATCTTCTGTGATGTGGTCTTTGCAGTGTAGGGTCGCGCATTGTCCTGATGAAACATCACTCCTTTTCAATTCACTAAAGCAGGTCTTTTTTTCTCCAGAGCTCGGTTCAAATGCTCTAATTGCTGACAGTAGACTTGAGCATTGATTGTTGCATTAGGTGCTGACAATTCAAAGTGAATTACTCCTTTGCAATCCCACCAGATTGAGAGAAGAACCCTTTTCCCATGAAAAGTATGGTGGTGAGTCTAATGTGTGTGCATTGAATGGAGCAGTTGATGTGTGGTTGTGGGTGAAAGTTATCGTTTATGCGTGTGTGTGTATATATTGTCTGTGTTCAGGTATTATGTACTTGTGTGGGAGTGTGTACTGAGTTTATCTGTGTGGAGCTGCTCGTAGAGTGGTATGTGTGGTGACACTATTGAAGATTGTGGGTGCTGAGAAGTGTTTGGTGTTATGTATGAGCTTGTCCATTACTGGTGCCCGTGCCACATAAAATACACTTGGTGTTGTGTAAACCCACCCAATCTGGTGGCGTGGAAAAAGCACCCAGCACACTCTGTAAAGTGGTTGGCATTAGAAAACATGCCACAACAGAAAATAGGAGTTTTGACAGATCCTTGGCTGGCCAGCTCCTATTGAGATCATCTGACCCCTGCCAGAACAGAAAGCAGCCGTTAAATGATGATGATGATTATGTGTTTGCACCTTTGTCTAGATCTTATGTGATGGTTGTAAATAAGCCTCACTTCATACAAGTTATGTCGTTCATTTCCAGTCTTCCATGAAAAACGCCTAGCTAGAGGTAAATAATACTGTGCTTGGAAAGAGGATTGATGACTGGAAAATCTGCCTCAGCTAATTCCACCTGAGCCGTGCAAGTATGGAAAAGAGGACATTAAATGATGATGTATTTAGATGAGAAAATATCCATGCATTTCCCAAAGCCAGCATGCCTAAATAAAGTTGTTAGGCCTATATAAGTAGCAACATAAAGGTTAGGAATACATTGAGTTATTCACTCACTAACAATGTTGCAAGAACAACCAGTTGAGTAAAGTGTTTCAGTTAAAGCACAGGAGAAATATCTTGCCTCACACCTGAGCTGAGGCTGATGACAACAGACTAAAAACAATGTTATCCTCTTACCTGTTTGTAGTGGAAGACTTGCACCTAGGAAATTCTTTTGACTTAACAAGTTTTGGGCCAAGATCTTCTGAAAAGACAAAGATTAAATGTTTAAGTATAACATCGTATTTTAATGCGTGATGATGAAGTGGTCTTGTTCGAGCAGGCCTATAATCAAAGACATCCTATCCATGACCATCCCTTCATTTTTCTTCTTCAAATATAGTGTAAAGGACTACATCATCCACTCTGCTAGTTCCTCAACAGTTATGATGGGATTTTGTTCCACCAGGGTTTGCAGGACATCCTCTGAGCTCTATAGATCTTCCAGGATGAGGCTGTAGTTTCCGACTCAGAAATTCTGGAACCACTGTTGACACTGGCTTACGCTTATTGTCCAATCCCCATATACTGTATTGATGTTCCTCACACTTTTCATTGCGTTGTTGCCTTTATTGAACTCATAATGCAAAATATGCTGAATATGCTCCTTTGTCACCTCCATTATAGTTCTGAAAACATTAATTGTTAAAATCGAACTGCATTCTTCAAAACTTGCACTAAGAATAAGAACAAGAACAAGCTAAAATTACTACCTGCTTTTATAGCAAGTTGATGCAGGTAGTTTATCTTGTCCTCCTCCGACTTTATGCAATTGAAAAACCACATTATTTATGGGATAACCTAATATTTTTTGTCTTTTTTTTTCTTTTATTTAGTCAAGTTTTATTAAATTTCATATCATGTCATTTTTCCTTGATCTTCTTTGATTTGACCCAGATATTTAAATTTAAGAATTTTTAGAAATATTCTGCACTTCTGATCTTTTTGATGTCTAGGGATGGATAATGATGTGCATGAGTTTGTTTCCAAATGTGATTCAGGAGAATGGAAGCAGCAAATCTACCTTATCTTGGTTTACTCATTTTGCCCCAGCTAAGTTTGTCTTTTATACACTCAAGGAAAACAGCGATAATTTTCTGAAATAGTTAGCAGATCATGTTATGATGTTTTTAATGCTTTTAGAGGTCATTTACTATTAACTCCAACTGGTTTTCTTAATTTCAAAATATAGGCCGACTTGAAAAGGTTAAAAGCAATTTTTAGTTAGCACCCCTCCCCTCTTTGATTTGCAATCAGCAGGCAGTGCACCAGCAATTCCATTCAAACAGAAGTTTTCTTTGCTAAAGGAACGTGACTGATAATGGTTCTGTCAAAAAAATTCATTCTAGCTAAACAGTTTGTTGGTAAACCGTCCAGTGATGATATAAAGCTGGTAACAGAAGAATTGCCCGATGAAGTTAATGATGAAGGTAATTTTAACAAATATATATTTTTTCTTTTCTTTTCAGAGTTCAATTTAATTACTACCTATTTCATTTTTCCCTCAGTTCAACCCCAATAATCTAAGGCATTCCAACCGTGATCATCCTTCTTATTAGACATGGGGGATGAGTCCTGTAATTTTGAGTTCAATTAACTTCATATATCCTTGCTAATATGTTAGTATATGTTCCTCATTTCATTATTTTTTAATATATTTTTCCGATTCAGTTTTGCTACATAAACCTCAAACGCGGTAAGCTCCCCGAGTCGCCTTAATTTTAAATATAGTAAATTTGGACAGATTTTAAGTAGTAATATCTAAAAAGTGAAAATGCCTTTTTACATACATCTTTCACTTTTTGCTCTCACTTGAAAGCAAATGTCATCTTCCACATGTCATGAAAACAAAAGTAAATAAATAAATAAAGAATTTTATGGAAATTAACGAACAATCATATTGTCTAAATCAGTGCTTCTCAAACAATCTGAAGTGGTGTACCGGCAATTTTTTTTTTCCAATGTGCCAGGGACCGGTAATATTTCTTAGTAATATTAATTTATACCGGAAACCATTTTATAATGTTTCTTTTCTGGAAACTCGCCACATACCGGCAGTTGATGGTTTGCGGAGTTCAAATCTTGCCAAAATCAACTTACTATTCATCTTTCAATGAAATAATCCTTTCTACTATAGGTACAAGGCCTGAAATTTGTGGGGAGGGGCCAGTCGATTACATTGACCTCAGTATGCAACTGGTACTTAATCTATCGACCTTGAAAGGATTAAAGACAAAGTTGACCGCAGTGGAATTTGAACTCAGAACATAGAGATGGGTGAAATACCGCTAAGCATTTTGTCCAGCATGCTAACAACTCTGCCAGCTCACTGGCTTCCTTCAATGAAATAATGTAGCAGTCTTGTATGAGATGGATGTGATGTAATTGACTAACCTCTCTGCCAAATTTTGGACCTTCTGCCTCTATCAGAGACAGATAAGAATGGTAATGATTTTGCAAATGGAGAAAGCAAAATGTTTCTTCCAATAAATCGTTGATATCAAACTTTCTTTTCTCTTTTTCAGTTGTTTATTTGAGTTATTTATTTATTTTTTTTGCAGAAGTTCTATGTGAAGCAGTCTGGCTGTCTGTTGACCCTTACATGCGGTACG
>NC_068991.1:8660452-8662891 GCF_001194135.2 Octopus bimaculoides | reverse complement strand
ATCCTTTGTCTTTTATTTGTGTCAGTCATTGAACTGTGGCCATGCTGGAGCTCTGCATTGACTGTTTTAATCAAACAAATTGACTGCAGTATTGATTTTTTCTTTATTTATAAGTTGGATACTTAACAATCTCTTTTTGCTGAACCAGGAAGTCTTTGGGACATAAACAGACCAACACCAGTTGTCAAGCAGTGGTTAGGGACAGCAGAGGCTTGAAAGAAATGAAGCCAGCATGCTCCACTGGACGGGTAATGTCAGTATGCATGTACGACAGAGTGTAAGTGAATTGGGTATAGGAGGCATCATTCATTTGGTTAAACAAATGAATGTCTAAAGTTAAATTTGGTTTGCCGTTTCTGTCTGTTAGCTTTTTTTAACAGCTAAAATATTTTCACCAATATGGATTACCTGTTGTGTTGTGTTGTGTTGACATAAATCTTCACACGTATTGTTATTAATTAGCTGACCATGTGCCATGAATAATGATGGCTAATTGTAATATTTTATATATAAATAAGGTACAAAATAAGGTATATAATAATCACACATACAAACATTTACACACTTCCCTTGTACATGCACACACATACACTCACACAGAGTTGAAATGGTGATTTTTTTTTCACCCTTTCTTTTCTCTCCCTACTATTACTTTCTCTCACTCCCTGTCAATCAGAGCTATTACTCTCACTACTTCTCCTTCACTGAATTACTATTTTCTCTCCTCCTCTGCGTCCAGCATGATTCTAGACAAATATATATATACACACATATATATATACATATGTTTATGGCATTAGGAAGGGTGTCCAGTCATAGAAACCATGCCAAAATGGACAACTGGAGCCTGGCGCAGCTCTCCAGCTTGCCGACTGCTGTCAGATGTCCAACTCACGCCAGCATGAAAAAAATGTACTCTTCTTCTTCTTTTCCTCCTCCTCCTCCATGTCTGTTTAATGCTTGAAAAGCCAGGGTTAAGTTTCAAAGTTCTGGAGATTTTTATGGTTCATTAAAGTATTGACTGTTTTGCATTAAGAAGGTAATTGTCATTCTGAAGATTACTATGGCGTTTTTTGTGTTTCTTTTCTTATTTAGTATCAATGCTGGTGAGTTGTCAGAAGGAGATGTGATGATGGGAGAACAGGTAGCAAGGTAAGTTTGTTTCGATAGTTTCTCATTTGCTGTGTGCTTAAATTACACCACTGTACAAAGCCTTTCTAGTTCATATCGACACAGTATAAGTACAATGGTAAAGACATTGCACAATCCCCTCATGGGAGCCAGTCAGGCCTGGCATTGATCACATTCGGATGGTGCTTTTTACGTGCCACTGGCACAGGAGCCACTCGGGGGGCACTGGCATCAACCACGTACAAGATGATGCATTTTATGTGCCACCAGAACAGGAGCCACTCAGGGGGCACTTTCCACAGCTACGATTTTGGTTTTACTTGACTCAACAGGTCTTCTCAAGCATATCATATCACCTGACACATCAAGGGTCCTTTTAAATGGGCCGGACATTGTACATATATCTACTTTACAAAATTCTTAAATTCTAAAATAAGTTTATGTTTAAATGCAGGGTTATTGCTAGTAAGAATCCAAAATTTCCTGAAGGCACACATGTGATGGCACATTTTGGTTGGAAGAGCCACACATTAGTGAAAGATGTCTCAGTTCTGAGGAAAGTTCCAGACATTGAAGACTTACCATTGTCTCTTATTCTAGGATCCTTGGGAATGCCTGGGTAAGTGGTGTTTTATCTTTTTTTTTTCTGTTTTATATACAATGTTTGATTTCTTCTTGATACTTTCAGTTCATCTGCTCCTTTACCATAGCTAATAATTATCATAATAATAATAATAATAATAATAATAATTATCCTTTCTATCACTTACAACCATTACATGATGTCAAGGCAAAGGCATACACACACACACACATACAAAACTGGTTTCTTTCTGCTTCTCTTCATCTAATCCACTCACATCCTTGTCAGCCTGGGGCTTTAGTAGAAGATACTTGCTCTGGATGCCATGCAGTAGGACTGAACTCGAGACAACACAGTTGGGAAGCAAGTCACTTAACCACACAGCCTTGCCTACACCTACCATGCCTTACCATTTTAAATAAGCAATGAACTCGTATTATAGTCAGTCATTCATACTCTTAAAAAGATTGATAGTCATAGATGGTCATAAACTGGAGTGCCTGTGATTAAACAATTAAAGCAACTATTAGACAGACCAGAAAGTATTTTGAACGTAGTATCTCTGTGAAAATAGCAGGAAAATTGGATATTATTACTGTTGTAAGACATAAAAAATAATTTTTCCATCTGACAAGGGTAATAATACCGAGTTTTACTGCTGTTTTAACAGCGATACTGCATTCAAAATATTACATGTTTTTGTCTGTATAATGCAATACATGTTT
>NC_068991.1:8658190-8659939 GCF_001194135.2 Octopus bimaculoides | reverse complement strand
ACTACAAGAATATTGATTTGGACAAAGTATTATCATCCTCTGTTCCTGACGGCATTGACTGTTATTTTGACAATGTAAGTGGATTGGCACCATTTCTGAGATGATTCAATCCTTTAGCATTCGGATAACTCTGTCAAATGTAATGCTTATTTGTCCACATTGTATTGAATTTATCGTAGACTCATTTCTGTCTTGAAATTTTTTTGCCACTTTAAACTACTTAAATGAAATGTTCTGTTTGGTTTTCTAGGTTGGTGGTCACTTCTCATCGGTTGTCTTAAGTCATATGAATAGTCATGGTCGTGTATGCATTTGTGGTTGTATATCTGAATATAATGTTCCAGTGGAAAACAAACTAAAGGGTAACCTGATGTTTTCTCTATTTTCTGCTTATTAAAGTTCTCTTTTAAAAGGCTTTTTTTTTTTACATTTAAATTTCATTATAGAAATCCTGCTCTCCCTCCTCCTGTCATCATTATCACCACCACCATCATTTTGCCTCCATGTTCTATATCGGCACAGGTTGGACAGTTTGACATCATCCAACAGCTAAGATGTCTGTGTCAAGATCCAGTTTCTGTTTCCGCATGATTTCCATGACTGGATACCCTTCCTAATGCCAACTCAGTTTATTACATTCTGAATTCAAATTCTGCTGAGGTCAACTTTGCCTTTCATCCTTTCAAGATCGATAAATTAAGGACCAGAGAAACACTGGAGTCAATGTAATCGACTTGTCCCCTCCCCACAAATTTGAGGCCTTGTGCTTTTAATAGAAAGGATGATTATTATTATTATTATTATTATTATTATTATTATGGCAGAATGGTTATTGCACTGGATATTGTTCTGTAGCCTTTCTTTTGGCTTTACATTCTGAGTTCAAATTCAACCAAGGTTGACTTTGCTTTTCATCCCTTCGGAGTCATTGAAGTATGTACCAGTTGAGCACTGGGGTTCATGTAATTGACTATACCAGGGCTGGCCAACCTGAGGTCCACGGGCCGCCTGCTTAATACTTTCTTGAAATGGGTTTATTTAAACAGACATTTTAAAAATCTTATCAAACATTAAAAATTGTAATGCAAAGTAAAAATGAAAGATACTACTGTTTTTGCAATGATAATATTTCATGTTGAATCATTGATCATTTGTTCATTATTGTAATAATAGCATGAGAAAGCAAAATGCTTTCAATTCTGTCAGTATACAAGCAGCCCTCAAAAATCTTTCTGTGATAAAAAAGGCCCGTAGTGTAATTTGAGTTGGCCATGCCTGGATTAGACCTTCCCCCCAAATTGTACCCGTTGTAGAAAAGATTATTATTAATATCATTTTTATTTCTATTTTTCTTCAGGTCCCTACCCTTTCAAAAGGATTTTGCATAAAGAACTCTCCATATTTGGTTTCATAGTATGGAAGTGCATGCAGCGAGCTGGTGAAGGAAGAAAGCAACTTCTGGAATGGATTAAAAATGTAAATATCAAAAAATGTTCTTTTAGTATAAAAAGAATTTAGCTTTCCATAAGGCAAGGCACTAAATGTGTGGTTGAGAAGTGAGCCTCACAACGACATGGTTCTAAGTTCAAATGTATTGCACAGCACCTTGAGCAAGTGTTTCTACTATTGCCTTCAGTTTTCAAGTAACCAAGTCAGTAGAGTACAGATCACATGGTCAGCTATTTGTATTCTCTCACCCATTCTTATGTTGTATCTGTGGCTAAGAAAGACACTTAATTCTCAGTAGCC
>NC_068991.1:8648979-8658090 GCF_001194135.2 Octopus bimaculoides | reverse complement strand
GTAACCAACAGGGCATTATATTTTCATAAAACCACAACTTTTCACAATTGCTCAAATTTTTCTCAGCTGATTTGACCAGATATTCTAATATAACATTAAGACATTTGATTTATATTTTGATTGAAACAGCACCACACCATTAAATAGGCAAACCCTTTACAGTTATCCTAAGAATCATGGAAGGCCCTGCATTAGATCTTTGGTAAAATTGCTTTCAAATCTTTCATAATCTACTTTTGGTTATTCTTGTCCATTCTAATATTCTTTCTATTGCATCTTGCTAGGTTGAGTAACCTTTTCATTTAAAACAACCAATAATTTACTGAAGCTGAAATAGTTTTTGCTAATATTTATGCATAATAAAAATGTATCTTCAAAGATGTTATTGGATATTCATCAGGTAGAACTAGTTGCTGATATGTCTGCTACCAATGCAATCACTTACCACTGGAAAGGCTTCCATTTTGGTCCCAATCTTTCAAGATATGAACATGTAACAATCATTTAATGCAACTAAATCAGTTTTTCAAAAGGAATTTATATATTTTATTTTGGAATATTCTACAAACTTAAAAACATTTTTCTAATTGATACAAATCCATATTTTGTTTTTAAATTTTCAAAAAAAAAAAAAAAATGATAAAATTTGCTTTTGTGGGTATTTCTTTTTTATATACATTTCCTGAACTGTACAATTAAGTATCTATAAGAACGATATTCTTTATACTTCATGTTTTATATAAATAGTACTAAATGGTAAAAAGTTATAAATTTCAAACTGGTGAGAAAGCCTCTTTTTAGCTGCCCAACCTGTTAGAAATAACAGTCAAATCTCCATTTCTTATTTTCTTAAAAAGAACGGATGCATTAGATAACTGTAGTCCCAGATACACTATGCCGAAAAAAGAAAAAAAAACTGGATGATCATGGCTAGAATACCTTTGATCACAAGGCTGACATAGTGTGAAATAACAACATTACAGATTGGTTTCAATTGCTGCCAAATAACAAGTGTAATTACTTTGCAAATATAAAAGTTTTAAAGCATTCTTTGTTTCAAAGCACAGACAAAGTATTAGAATTTAACCAATAATTGTGACAATGTAGCTAATTGTTTTGAAAGATTGTAAGAAAAAATGCTAGATTTTTTTTGGTTTTTATTTTTGAGATGTTCTTACTCTGTTCTCTTAAAATATAGTGTTTTTTTCTTAAAACACCCTTTTTACAAAATATCTTAATAAAATAAATTTGCATGTACAAAATCTTGTTCTCATGTGATTTTTGATTCAATAACTTTGGGTGATTTCTACATGTTTCTGTTTCCTATCCATTTTACCATTCCAAGTGAAGGTTTTGTGGCCAACCAAAAAAGCACATTTATAATTACATGAGTACCATACTGCTTTATACAGCATGCTAAAAACTGAATTGTAGTGCCAAAGACAAGCTGTCTCACTAAAAAGACAGTAGCAAGATTATACATTGGTATTGTTTAGTTCCAAGTTAGTCCTGTTTGAGCAGAGCCATGCTCAAAGGTATTTCACATGAAGCATTCCGTGTTTTTTTAGGAATATATTAGATTCTATTATGCAATGTGTCCTTTCCTTATGTAAGACAGCAGAGTGTGATTAAACTCTGTAGAGCTTTCCTTGTTAGCTCAACATAATTAGAGATCTGTTGTGTAAAGCCTTAATGACTCACATTATAGCATTTATCTGGAGGGGAAATAAAGCTTAAAGACTCATATAGTATTTATCTGAAGGGGAAGTTATCAGATGGAAATGCGTGCTCTGGCTTGCCACTGGTTTTAACTATATCCAAATAAAGAAATACTGAGCTAAGACATATAAAACATAAATGATAGCCTGGTGAAGGATAGATTCATGAAAATATTACTATAACTGCACTTAAATAACACCACACACAAGGCAACAACGGACAGAAAAAAAGAGATCCTATTTTACTCAATATATTTATGCGTGTGTGTAAGAAGCATACTCTCCCAATGACAATTGTTACAAACCACGTCTCAAATGATATTCTAACATTTCCTCTAGTTTCATTCTTATATATATATATTTTTGTTTTCTGAATGCAGAATATCAAAGTCTATTTTATATTATTGTTTTTTTTTATGAAACCATAGCACCCTCCGATGTTTTAAATGCTTGCTTAAGTCAACATGTATTTTGCAAAATGATTTATTATATAATGGTGATTATTTTACAATGAAATGATATCCTACTGAATGTTTCATCATGTGCACACACACACACAGATGTAAATACATATATGTGTGTGTTTCTCTGAGTTCCACTGGTTCTAGACATCATGTAATCCACTATCAGTCTGTCTAGGCATGGCTGTAAAGTTTCATATTATATTGTTGTCTTATCTAAAGAACCAGAAGGTGTTTTGCTCAATGATGCAAGTTTTTGAAATGTTAATGTTCCATCTTCCAGTCAAGAAATATCAGCAGTAATTTACAAGCAAAATCTTTTAAGATATAAACCCTTAAACAATCTGACCAGAACATGGATCTTGAACATTCTCAACCACTGGAGTGAACTTCTAAGGAATCTGGAAGATAAAAAGAGAAAATCAAATTGACAATATTACTTTATATTTAATAGATTCATAACCAAGAATTTTATTTTTTAAATAATCGGCTAATTCTACAGTCATTATGTTGTGCCTCTGTAGAAGAAGTATAACTTGTCAGTCTGTGTGACTGACAAATAGTTTCCACTCTTATTTGCATAGCTACTGGTAGGAAGGGTCTCCTGTGAAACCCTTCTTACAAGCAGTTATGTATAAATTTATATTAAATATTGAAATCTATAAAAAATAGGTGAATGTGTGGTTGAAAAGTTAGCTTTCAAACTGTATGGTTTCAGGTTCCGTCCCACTGCATAGCACCTTGGGCAAGTATCTTCTCCAGCACAGCAAATCGCCAAAGGTCTTGATCACTTGTCATTGCTTCCATGAGACTCAATCTGAAGATCATGCTTCACCACTTCATCCTAACTGTATATCTGGATATAATGTGTGAATGCAACTCACAAATGCTACTTGGCAAACATTAAAACCCATGCTCATGTCTATCTGAAGTTAAGAGCAAATGTCACACTGCATTCAATTTTGAATGTAACATAGATTCTCTGTATACTACTAATATTTTCATCACTTCTAACTTTTGATGTTGTAATGTTGAATCACTGTCTGTCCTCCTAAAATATAAGCAGAAGCAAGAAGAACAGTCCAGCATTGTTGTTTTACCAATTAGTCAACAGCTTGTTAACAATCTGCAGCAAAGAGTAACCATGGAAACCTTACCTAAAAACTGGAGCGATGTAGCAACAACTGGTTTAGTCCCAGACTGATCGGTTTTGTTATTCTCACAGAATAATTCAGGCTGCTGACTTGGAAGTTCTTGGTTATGTTGGCTGGTTGGTGAAAAGCTGACCACCGAGTTCCTAGAATTGAAACAAAACAAAACAATAAATCAATGAACCACAACCGAGAGCTACTGAACAATTGAAGAAGGAAATATGTAAACTCATAGCCACATGCATTTAGTCTCACAGTGAAATCAGGGCCTATGAGGGCTTTAGCAGCAGCTTTGGATGGTGGTAGAAAGAACTGGTCTCATTATTACTTGACAGTTCATCAGAGTTAGTTCCTTGTTAGCCTAATTTTACCGTGAGGCTGAAACACAGATGAATGTAAATTTGTTTTTTCATAAGCTACAACGTATTGGAACTCTTGTAATTACTAACAATGTTGCAAGAACAACCAGTTGAGTAAAGTGTTTCAGTTAAAGCACAGGAGAAATACCTTGCCTCACACCTGAGCTGAGGCTGATGACAACAGACTAAAAACAATGTTATCCTCTTACCTGTTTGTAGTGGAAGACTTGCACCTAGGAAATTCTTTTGACTTAACAAGTTTTGGGCCAAGATCTTCTGAAAAGACAAAGATTAAATGTTTAAGTATAACATCGTATTTTATTGCGTGATGATGAAGTGGTCTTGTTCGAGCAGGCCTATAATCAAAGACATCCTATCCATGACCATCCCTTCATTTTTCTTCTTCAAATATAGTGTAAAGGACTACATCATCCAATGAGCTGTCTCTTGAAGATGGTAGGGTGTGGATTGAGGGATAATTTGTTGTTATTTCTTGCAGTCAAACAACAACAAATGTTGATTACAATAATCATGACCAGCCATCCATTTGTATATCATAGACAACAGTGTGTTCTTTATTAAGATGGTAGGGTGTGATCTGAAGTAGATTTGGTTGCTATTTCTAGCAGGTCAAGCCACTACATAGAAGTCATTGATTTCTGTTGAGTAACTGTGATCAATTGAGATTGCAGATTTATGGGATAGAAAGACATTTTTATGAAACGACATACAGGTCATGCATCACTGAATATTCACAGGTCCAATCTACTTATTTGGATATTATTCGAAGGAACAATTCAATAGGGATCATGCGGAGATGCAATTCATTTCTGGATGAATGGACACTGCATAGAATGACAGGTGGATAACCTAGTCCAGTCCACCTAGCTGTAAATAGGTTCCACAATGATGTACATACAGCTCATCCCTATAAACAACAGAGGATCAACATGATAGAGAACTATTCTGATAGTAATACATGTACAACATCAATTTTCTGGAATCTTCCATTTGAAAGACATTCTGGATAACTGATTTTTCTGAAATAGGGATGGTCACACTCTAAATTAAACAAATATTAAATTTAAGCGTAACTATGTGGTAAGAGGCTTGCTTCTCAACCACATGGTTCCAGGTTCAGTTCCACTGCATGGCATCTTGGGCAAGTGTATTCTACTATAGCCTTGGGCCAACCAAAGCCTTGTGAGTGGATTTGGTGGAGGGAAACTGAAAGAAGCCTGTCATATATATATATATGTGTATGTGTGAGAGAGAGAGAGAGAGATTACCTGATTGACACAGTGATGTATTTTCTTTATCACGTAACTTCTTCTTCAGATCTCTACTGGTTTTCTTGTAGTAGTACAACTCCTTTTCCAAGCTGCGTATCCTGCAATGAGACAAAGTCCTCAACAGTAAATAAGATGTAACTTTTCTTTTTATGGATTCTTTGAGTGTCATTTGAACATATCTAATCTGTTGCACAGAGTAATGTATAAACTTGATGCCTAGTATAGGCTAGTGATGATAATTACTATGTTACATAGAGTGACTATAGTCAACAACACCCCAAAAATATGAAAGGGTATTGGAACCTACATAATTTAGCTAATGCTGGATTAAACTTACAATTTGGAAAAATATTTAGGCAACCTTCATATTCCCAAAAGTATAAATGGAGATGTAAAAAATGCTATCTAGCAGTGTAAGATGACTATGTTGCAGTGAATATAAACTAGCTTTTAGATTGAATCATGAAGTTAAATTTTCAATAATAAAAGAAACCTGAAAATCACATTTTGATAAAAATTTATTAAAATTGGAATTTATAAGAGTTATAAAGAATTTTCTAGAAAGTATAGACTGTTTTCTTTTAGTAAAGTTACATATTCCAAATTAATTAATAAGCAGCTTCCTTATTATATAGATGTACTAGACTGTGGTGTACCACTTCTGTAAAGACACCAGTCTATGGTCAAACAATTTTATACATAAATTAAAGTGGTTTAAAACATTTTAAATAGCTCACATTTATCTTGAGTCAAACAGCTTTGGACAAAAAGATAACAGAATCATATTGGTTGTCACTGAAGTCTTAGCCAAACAATAATATGAAGTGGACATTTAAAATCAATGTGAAAAATAGAATAAAGAGAGAAGGAAAAGAAATAAGAAAGTGAGACAATGTTGAACTAAGAAAAAAGGGGCTGATATAACTGATATAGGCAATCAGGTGACCTGAATGACTGATGCAGATAATAAAGTGATCAGTATGACTAATATAGATATACAAGGAGATTAACGTGAGTGATGTAGAAGATAAAGTAATCTGTATGACTGATGTAGACAACAAGAAGGCAGGTGTAAGTGACGTAGACAAGGAAGTCTGTATGACTGATGTAATTAATAGAGTAGTTTGTATGACTAATGTAGAGAATAAGGTAGTGACTGTGACTGATGAAGACAACAAAATAAGCCTCAATGATTGATGCAGCCAATAAGTCAGTATACCTAGTCAGTAGATAACAAAGTGACTAACATGACTTATAGCGACAACATGGTGATCAGAATGACCAATGTAGACGAAAAAGGAGGTTAGTATGAATGATGTCAGAGAAAGGTGTACAGCAGACAAAGGACAGAAGACAGTTGTCTCCATCAGGTATTTCTTACTTGACATGTGGTTCTTCTTTATTAGCATCTTCATTGTTTTCTGTAAACTGTGCCAACTGGTGCATTAGTACACCAATTTTCTGTTCATACCGTTGCTGTTGCTGAGTGAGTCTGCGGTCAATGTCAAAACTGGCTCTCTGGTGATGGGTTTCAGCTTCATGGAGTAACTTGTCTTGTTCTTCGATTCTGCTCTGGAATTAAAAAAAAAAAATAGTTAAGAATAGTTAATAAAGCATAAAGTCATATTCTTTTGAATTAACAAACATAACTAAAGACAGCAGCAGTAATGGCGAGAGAAACAGATGGCAGAAAATGCAGAGTTTCAGATTAAATGCCTTGCAGCTTCTAGTTACAACAAGTTCTGTCTTGGGTTCAGGTCCTGCTAAGGTCCACTTCACAGTCATTGTTCCAGTGTTGATAAAATAAACAGTCCCTTCCTTCAAAATCTGAGAGTAGTGCCTATGTTAGACATTAATGACAAGAAGACCACAGCTTCTCTTGATTACTGTCTAACAATGGTCTGCTGATAAACATTGGTTTAAACAATAAAAATCCTCTCCCTCCATCTCACTACTGCCACCACCACCACCACCACCACCACCAAAAGACAGACAACGATAACATAATAAAACCGAGCTTACCTGAAACTCATTCATTTTGTGACTCAACTTGCGCTCGTTGTCACGGAAGTTGATGACTTTCTCAAAATATTTCATCAGGAGCAACATCATTTCTTGCGGATTGAGGGTGTTGAATAAACTCAAGATCCCACCCTCACGCTGGTCAAGTAATGAAAAAGAAGAACAAAAACAGATTACACTGAGAAATAGAAGACAAGCTGACCATAAAAATTCATACCCCATGTGGTGCCACGTAAAAGCACCCAGCACACTCTGTAAAATGGTTGGCATTAGGAAGGGCATCCAGCCATAGAAACCATGTCAAATCAGAATGGAGCCTGGCTTAGCTTTCCAGCTTGTCAGCTCCTGTCAAACCATCCAACCCATGCCAATGAGGAAAACAGATGTGAAACAGATGTGTTAACACTTTGGTTTTTAAATATCAGGGACCTGTCAATGGGGATCTCAGTCCACACAATATCAAGGTGTGTGATGGGCTTCTTTGAGTTACTCTCTGCCCTGTCTATCAAATCCACTCACAAGGCTTAGATACATGTGTATATATGCATGTTTATGTTTGTTCTTTGCCACTGCTTGACAACTGGTGTTGGTTTGTTTACATCTCTGTAACTTAGTGGTTTGGCAAAGATGACTGATAGAAGTACCAGACTTTAAAAAATGAATACTGGGGTTGATTTATTTGACTGCATAAAACCCTTTATGCCAGTGTCCTGGCATGGTCACAGTCCAATGACTGAAACAAGTAAAGGATATGTATGATTTAAGAAAAAAAAAAGATAGGATGGTCACAGTTAGAACGTCTTTGATCAATTGGTACTGACTTTATTCAGGCTTTAACTGATTAGGGAAAACACATGGCTGAACAACACTAAAACAAAACATTGAAAAAATAAAGGGATCTAATTAGGAATCTGATCAACTGAGGTTCAACAATCAATCTAAACATACACTCAAAAAAGGGACTTGATTAGGGCTTGATAGAATAGGGTTAACATAGAGTTGAACGATAAAAAATATATATAAAAAAAGGAGCATTAAAACAGGTACCAAAAGGGATTTGATTAAGGGCTACATTGATTGATTAGAACTTGGGGTTGAAGATCAATTGATCAAAACATTAAAACAATATTAAAAAAAAAAAAAAGAAACATAATGTAAGCTTACCTGCACAGAGAACCAAGATTGTCGAAGTTCCATCTGTCTGCTTTCAATGGTCTTGTTCTTATACTCAATGGCAGCATCAAGTTCTTCGACAGCCTCCTCTAGCTCTATTAACCTACAAGTGATAGGGAAGGGTTCAGCATCACACAGCAGAGCAGCATCCCAGCTCATGCCAGACACACAAAGGTGAGGAGCTTTAGAATTCTAAGGCCTCATGTAAAACACTAATAGAACGAGTCAATCTGTCTGCCTGTCTGTGTCCTTTTCTGATTGACTATCAGAGTGTCAGCCTATCTCTCTCTCTCACATTCCCTCTTTCACTCTATGACAATAGAGTACATGTCACTCTATATCAGTGATTCTCAACCATTTTTTTTTATCCTGTACACCCCTTTGATTTCTATTTTACTCAGGTGGACCCTCCTTGCCTTTCAATGTTTTAAAATAATCCTTGTTTCAGTCATTTTACTGTGGCCATACTGGAGCACCACCTTTAGTCGAGCAAATCGACCCCAGGACTTATTCTTTGTAAGCCTAGTACTTATTTTGTCAGTCTGTTTTGATAAACCGCTAATTTATGGGGACGTGAACACACCAGCATCGATTGTCAAGCGATGTTGGGGGGGACAAACACAGACATATATACACACATACATATATACATACATATATACGACAGGCTTCTTTGAGTTTCCATCTGCCAAATCCACTCACAAGGCTTTGGTCGGCCCGAGGCTATAGTAGAAGACACTTGCCCAAGGTGCCACGCAGTGGGAATGAACCCGGAACCATGTGGTTGGTAAGCAAGTTACTTACCACACAGCCTCATTATTATTATTATCATTATTATTATTATCATTATTATTATTATTATTATTATTATTATTGGTCGTTAGCATGCTGGACGAAATGCTTAACAGTATTTCACCCATCGCTATGTTCTGAGT
>NC_068991.1:8641414-8648058 GCF_001194135.2 Octopus bimaculoides | reverse complement strand
TATATAGACACACACACACAATTATATCTCAAAACAGGAAGTGCTCAACCCCTTACACATTATTTTCACAAACAGGCTGTTTCATTGGTCGTATTGACTGGAACCCCTGTTGTCATAACCAATGGAGTGCCAGTCTTGCTGTGAGGCTATATAACCCATAGATAAACAACAGGGTCTTCAGCAGATACAAGTGAGAATTATTTATTTGGTCTTGGCTTTCTTAAAGCTCACAGGGATTGCTAACCTCACCTTTCAACTGCTGAAGCTAAAAAAAAAAAATAGTTAATAAACATATATTTGGTCTCACTGTGATAATATATAAGCCATGGATAAAGAACAGGAGTTTTGGCAATTAAAAGTGAGTGTCATCCAACTAGAGCCATCTTTCTTAAGGCTAGTCATGTGACCCTTACTTTTAACTACTGAAGCCCCTATGGTTTATCCACAAGTTACATTGCTACACTAAGACCAAGTATATGTTTATTAAACATACTATTTATAATTTCCAAACATAAGACACCTGTTTCTGTCCCTCCATTATACTTTAATCTCCCATCACCTGGCTTCAAGCCACATCCCTCCTCAATACTACAACTCCTCAGTTGTGGGGGGGGGGGTGTCTTTGTGTTGTGAGCTATTTATTCGGTGACCTCACTAATACCAGCATCACATAAAAAGCATTCAATACACTTTGTAAAGTGATTGTATTAGGAGGAACATCCAGCCATAGAAACCATAACCAAAGCAGACTTCGGGGCTTGGTGCAGTCTGCTGGTTCCAGTTAAACTGTCCAGTGCGTGCTAACATGAAGGCGGTAAAAGTATGATGGAAGGACAGGAAGAACCTTTCTCAAATACCATCAATAACTCCAGATCTTAGAGAGAGCAATCATTAGTTCAGACCGTTTCTAATGGCAAGAGTGACAAGAAAGGCGGTGAGCTGGCAGAAACATTAGAACGTGAGGCAAAATGCTTAGCGGTATTTCGTCTGCCTTTATGTTCTGAGTTCAAATTCCGCTGAGGTCGACTTTGCCTTTCATCCTTTTGGGGTCGATAAATTAAGTACCAGTTACGCACTGGGGTCAATGTAATCGACTTAATCCCTTTGCCGGTACTTGTTTGTCCCCTCTATGTTTAGCCCCTTGTGGGAAATAAAGAAATAAGAGTAACAAGAAAGTATATAACTTCATGCAAAAGATTTCATTTTAGTTAAGGTGACCGCTAACCACGAATCATCTTATGAAAAAAAGCTATAAATTTGTTACAAACAGACGAAATAAACAAAATAAGACTGTTATCCAGAAATATGAAAGCTTGTATTTATTTTTATTAGTATTTTCACAGCGTGTATTTTTATTAGTATTTTCACTGTATTAACTTGATCAAAAGCATGTGCAGTAATCAGCTCTGGATCTACGGTGCAGTGAAGAAGAGAAGAAGCAGTGCAAAAATGCCATGAAGAGTGGAAATGGAAGAAAGCAGCCTTACCGTCTCTCCTCTTGATTACTAAGCAAACATCCATCAGTCAGTTTTTCATCAAGGGTTGCCAGTTGCTCCTTAAGATTGGTACGAACCTGCTTTAATTTATCGATTTCTTTCTGTACAGTCTCTTCCTGGTCTTGAGATGCTCTGATCATCTCCAGCTTTTTGGTCTCTATTGTCTTTTCAACCGACACCAGTTTTGCAGACAAACCCATTAAATCCTAGAAATATTGTGTCAGAAAATATTTTAAAAACCGAAACATAATGAAAGGCAAAGAAAAACACCTGGAAAATCTTCAGAAAGAATTTTTGCCTTTATTATCTCATCAATGTCAGTGGACGTTTGGAAAAGTATCCTAAATGCACCCTGGGATTGTGTGCAAGTTGCAGGTAGAAGGGCTAGATGTAAAAACCTCTCAACCTTTGTCTGAAGAGCAAGCTTTCTTTATTTGCAATGAGTTGTGAATATACAATTGCATTGTATAATGCACAACATGCATATTAATGCAAACATGTAAATATGGTTTTATTCCACACCAAAATTATTACTGCATGGAGAAAGCTGTGAAACAGCTGTAATCCTAAGAATGTCAAGTGGTTAAATGAATATATTCATTTCTTATATATCCTGACTTAAAAGTTTCTCTTACAGGATCAAGCTGTAGCAAGTTTAGAAAGAGTTTTCATTTGATTAGAAGATAGGGACAGTTTAGGGCATCCACGATTCAAGGTGATTGACCTGAAGCCATGGTAAGCTTAGCACTAAATAGTGTTGTAGGTGCTGTACAGATTTCTTGTGATTCTTGACAAAACTAACCAGGACAAACTTCAACACACACAAAGAGTTGGTTGTAAACCTGGCTTTAGTGCATTTATGATCAATTTAAATCCATCTCTCTTTCTCTGCTTTCCTTTTTTTCCCCTACTTGGGACATAAATACTATACCACACACACACACACACATATTGTACTGTTCCGTGATGGTAAGATCAACAAAAAGATTACTCCATCTGGTGAAAGATAAATATTATTTAATAAACTCAATATATGTTTTTATGTGCTACTATTAGTTTCATGTGCTGAGAACATGCCAAACAATGTTTTATAACACGTCTGGAGTCCCAGAACAATCATATATATAATAAAGATTCAGTTGAATTATATATATATATATATATATATAATTAAGATTCAGTTGAATTAGGTACTTAAATTGAGGTGTAGGAAAGCGGTTTCAAATTGATGTAATGTTTTCATTGATCAATTAAATGGAGCTTCTCAAAACAGCCTTAATGTATTGATACCTGGACTTGAGGCTGCAAAGAAAGAGGTTTGGAGACGCCACTACGAAAGATTGCTCAGTAAAGAGAATGAATGGGAGAAAGAGAGTTGACCCAACAGAGGGACCAGCTATCCAAGTTGACAGTACCATGGTAGATAAAGCAATTAAGAGTATGGAGACAGGAAAGGCCCCCGGCCCATCAGGAATCAGTGCAGAGATGCTCAAAATATCTGGCAGTGTTGGCTATAGCCTAGTCACCCATATTGTTAACCAGGTGATACACGAAGGAGTCATACCCAATGACTGGTGTAGCAGCACCATTGTCAACTGCTACAAAGGTAAAGGTGACGCTTTAGATACAAATAATTACAGAGGTATATAGTGGTTAGATCAGGTAATGAAAGTCACGGCCTTTGAAATACATCATCAAGGGACTATAAGACCAGGTCAATCACATTAACATTGTTTTCAACTTATCTGACCAACCAATTCATCCAGCTGACCAATCCTGTCTGACTGGTTTTATTAAAGCCAGTTTGATTGACCACCTGCCTTGTCTATTCAATCAATTTGTCTATTTCATAATGCTTTTGATTCAGCCAGTTTGTGTATGACATCAGCTCATCTACTTGACCATGGCATTTCAATAATGACCATAAGAGAACCATTAGAGAATAAAACTAGACTTTAAAGAAAAGAACAACCTTATTCAAAATCTGACTTGACCGCAATTTCTTGATTTCTAATTCACTTTTCTCAGCCAACATGGCTTCTTTGTTGCTGATTATGTCTTCTTTTCTTTGCAGTTCCTGAAATCGAAGAGCACAAGCATTTAAATATTAAAATTACCTCCCCTTTTCTTTATAAGTTGCCAATAATTTCTGCTAGGTGTTTGTTAAATTTGTGCAACTAAGAGGAAAATATTTTTCTCCTTTCTTTTTGCATGAAACATTAAGTATATCACCACTTAACATATATATTTATTCAAAATTCATAGTATTGGCCCATTTGAGTTATTTCCCTTATTTATATATTGTTTAATTATGCAAATTACACTGACCAATAATTATTTGTATATGTAACAAGTATTTTCTGCAAAGTGGTTTGCATTTGGAAGGGTATCCAGCCCTAAAAACCATGCCAAAACTGACCTCACCTGTGCCATGCCAACTAAAAAGCACTCAGTCCACACTGCGGAATGGTTAGTATTAGGAAAGGCATTCAGCTGTAAAAACCATGCCAAAACTGACACAGAAGTCTGGTGCAGACTGCCTAGCCGGGGGGCTCATCAAACTAGGATGATCTCAAGCTTAAATTCATGGCCTCCACACCAGACTATAGTTGATGGAGAGAACATGCTGAGGCAATCCAATCCAATCCAAAAGCACATTATGTAGGGCCAATTTTGCATATAGGGCACAAAGTGATATTTTGAGACATTTTTTTGTTGGGGAAAAGTGTGTCTTATATTGCCATCAAATATGGTAATATAAGAAATTCACTGCATTTTGTCCCTGGAAAACACTATTTTGAGTAACTCAGTCAACTTAGCCGTATATAGGTGCCACAGGGAATTAAAGTTCATTGGCGTAGGCAGTAGATACATTATTACTACCAAGGGTTTTATTAGCTTACAATACTGATCTTAATTCATACCAAGTGTGTTGTAAAAGCAACAGGAAACTACTGAAGGGGAATCTTTTAATGATGTCCCAACAAACCAGTAGGTTATGAGATGTTTTACTGTTCAGCTAACAAAACACAAGTTTAACACCCTTCAAATTTTTTAGTAAAAAAAAAAAAGACATAAACAGCAAACCTTCTGAAGTTCTTCAAGCTGTTGGCGCTGGTCAAGTATTTTCTCAACTTCAAGGTCCAGTTGTCGTTTCTTCTCCTCCATTGAGTCATGGTTACCACTGCCAGAAAACAGAAGTCAGTTTGGAATAATTTTCCCTTACCACTACCATCACCATCAACATCATCATTCCCACCATAACCATCAACATCAAGAATAACAGTAATCAGCAAGGAATCTTTGATGGAAGTTTCCTTTCTGATTCACATGAAGGTGAAGTCATATGAAGCCGAAAATAAGGCAAACTGATATTGCCCTTCAAAACTACTTCATTTTAGGTACCAAAACTCTTTAAATTTGTGACTTTCTGCTGGGCTCCAAGTTTGCACAATATTACAAATGAGATAATCATGATTAGAATTAAAAAAAAAAAAAGAATATCAACAAAAATTTATTAAAATACCAATACATATATGGATGCATTGTAATAATAGAGTTTAAAATTGTACACCCCCCACCCACCAAAAAAAAAAGACAGAAGACAGACAGGCAAAAAAACAACAAATAAGATGTATTAGTTTGACGCTCAGGGAAAATGGAAGAAGTCTTTGATGTTTCAAACCTATGCTCTTCTACAGAAAGGAATGAGGATGGGAAACAATGGAGAGAGATAAAAAAAAATGGAGGGAGAGAAAAAGATGTTTGGAATAACAGTTTCACATATGCATCAATGACAAACTATGAACCAGTGACCTTTTGACCTTTTGGTCTAGCACCATAATGACTTAAACAGACACTTGTTCTCATTGTAATACATGCACACTCACTCATCATCATCATTTAACGTCCATTGTCCATGCTGGCATGGGTTGGGTGGCTTGACCAGGCCTGGCAAGGTGAGGGGCTACACCAGACACCAGTCTGATTTGGCATGGTTTTCTACTAACCAATATATATATATATAAACACACGCACACACACACATGCACATACAAAGGTATCTCTTCCAGAAGGAAACAGAAGTTTTACCTGTTAATTCGAGGCAAGGAAGCACCACGTAGTTTACGCTGAGCTTGAGCAATTTCCTCATTTTTCCTTTTCAAGATTTTCTGCTGCTGGAGGTTACGCTGTTCTAGTTGCTTCACACGAACTTTCTCTCGCTGCATCACTCGCTGGGAAAAAAGAGAAATGATAAATACAGCCAAATCTACAAGATTGTCCCCCCACTACCCACCACTTGACAACCATGTTGGTTTGTTTATTTGCTTATAACTAAGCAGTTCAGCAGCGAAGGCCTATGGCTAAGTGGTTAGGATATTTGACTCACAGTTATAAGGTCATAAGTTCAATTCCTGGCAGCATGCTGTGTCCTCGAGCAAGACACTTCATTTCATGTTGCTCCAGTCCACTCAGCTGGCAAAAATAAAGTCTACCTGTACTTCAAGGGCCAACCTTGTCACATTCTGTGCCATGCTGAATCTCCCTGAGAACTATGTTAAGGATACACGTGTCTATGGAGTACTCAGTCACTTGAACATTAATTTCATGAGCAGTCTGCCCTGTTGATCGAACCAGCTGGAACCCATGTTGTTGTAACCGACAGAGTGCCAGTTATTTTAGCAGTTTGGCAAAAGAGACAAAACCCTTCAAGGTTGTGCCCCAGCATGGCCACAGTCCAATGGCTAAAACAAGTAAAAGATATTTTGTTGTCTGGGGAGAATCCTATTGTCTTAACCCCTTTGTTACCATATTTTTGCTGAGATGCTCTGTGTCTCTTTCAATTAATTTTAAATATAACAAAGAATTTAGTAAAATAACTTATCAGTAAAATTTAGTATTTAGTAAAATAACTTATCATTCAGCTAGTGTTAAGAACTCAAATTGTGACTAAGGTTTGGTGGAAAATTTTAATTCAGAACTTTTGAAAAAAAGACATTTGTACTACTGAGCCAGAGGCTGTTTCAGCTGGGTTGGTATCAAAAGAGTTAATGCCTTATTATCTAACACACTCACCGGTTCAATTTCCACTCATTCATTATTTATGCATATCTTTTATGAAAATAATATTCAGAAACTGATAAAAGT
>NC_068991.1:8639593-8641277 GCF_001194135.2 Octopus bimaculoides | reverse complement strand
TAAGGGCCAAGGTGTGCTTCTTTAACGTCCGCCTTCCATGCTTGCATGGGTGGGACGGTTTCACAAGAGCCGGCCAGGCCGACGCCTGCACCAGGCTTCTGTGACTGTTTTGGCAGGATTTTTACAGCTGGATGCCCTTCCTAACACCAACCACTCAGCAGAGTGGACTTGGTGCTTTTTTCATGGCACAAGCACTGGGGAGGTCAGTTTTGGCAAAGTTTTTATAGCTGGATGCCCTTCTGAGCACCAACCACTTTACTCTGTGTGTGTGTGTGTGTGTGTGTGTGTGTGTGTGTCTTGACATCGTATGGAGTTGTAAATCGCTGTCGCTGTCATACAATACATTTGTTTCCAATATGCTGTCATGAGAAAATATTAGCTTGCTTGGAAACAGGTGAGGGTTGGTGACAGGAAGGGCCTTCACCTGTAAAACATCTGCCCCAATAAACTCCATCTGAGCATGGAAGAGTGAACGTTAAAATGAAATGAATGATGATGGTGATGATTCTCGTGTGTGTGTGTGTGTGTCTGTATATATATATGTGTACAGACACATTGGTTTCCTTTGCTGCTCTTGTTGCTGTGTCAAAACCTGAATTAACATTGGTGTGAATCATCGTTAACTTACTTTTTCTCATTTTGTGATGTAATGTTGGCGACTTTGACTGTTTCCTTCTGTTGCTTCCGCAAGGTAGAGATCTTCTGTTCTGCATCCTCAATCTTCTTTAAATACATCCTGCAAAGATAACAACATAGCGGCACTAAGTTAGATAACTGACGGTCAGTGAACTACGAGCAGTGACTATATAACTAAGTAGCCTCCCTTGTTTGTTGCCCATCTACACATCTATTCGCGTTTATCACGAAGGTTTAGTTAAAAAAAGAAGAAAAGTGATTAATTAATCAGTGATAAACGAATCACATCCCCACACTTTGTAAATGGTGTTGCTGGTAAGTTTATTGATATCAAACTTGTGGCCCATACTAGCGAACCTTCCACATATATATATGTGCCTGTGTTTGTCCCCCCCCACCATCACTTGACAACCGAAGTTTGTGTGCTTACATCTCCATAACCTAGTGGTTCGACAAAAGAGACCGATAGAATAACTACTAGGCTTACAAAGAATAAGTCCTGGGGTCGATTTGTTCGGCTAAAGGAGGTGCTCCAGCTTGGTCGCAGTCAAATGACTGAAACAAATAAACGAGTAAAAGAACATGTCTCTATAAATATATCTTTTAGCTGCTTCAGTCATTGGGATTCTGGCCATGCTGGGGCAAAACCTCCAAGTCAATCCCAGTACTTATTTATAAGTGTGGTACATATTCTATTGGTCCTTTTTGCCAAGCCACGTAGTTGTAGGGACATAAACAAACAAACACAGTTGTAAAGTGGCAGAGTGGAGAACAAACACAAACACACACGTATATATATATATATATATATGATGGGCTTCCACATAGTTTCTGTCGACCAAAATCACTCACAAGGTATATTGGTCAGTCCAGGGCAGTAGTAGAAGACACTTGCCCAAGAGGCCACCCATTAGAACTGCTTCTGAAACCATACAGGAGCTTCTTGGCCAATCATCCATCCAGCCTGGAAGAGGACACACATACATGTGTGTGTGTGTGTGTGTGTGTGTGTGTGTGTGTGTGTGTGTGTGTGTGTGTGTGTGTGTGT
>NC_068991.1:8627500-8639247 GCF_001194135.2 Octopus bimaculoides | reverse complement strand
ATAGGATCGCGGTTTCGATCCCCAGACCGGGCGATGTGAGTGTTTATTGAGCGAAAACACCTAAAGCTCCACGAGGCTCCAGCAGGGGATGGTGGCGAACCCTGCTGTACTCTTTCACCACAACTTTCTCTCACTCTTACTTCCTGTTTCTGTTGTGCCTGTAATTCAAAGGGTCAGCCTTGTCACACTCTGTGTCACGCTGAATATCCCCGAGAACTACGTTAAGGGTATACGTGTCTGTGGAGTGCTCAGCCACTTGCACGTTAATTTCACGAGCAGGCTGTTCAACTGGAACCCTCGACGTCATAAGCGATGGAGTGCCAACAACAACAAGATTTTAATGATGCGAGTGTTGATTTTTAGAATGACATTGTAGGCTAGGTGTGAGAGGCTAGCTCTGGCTGGTTTGAACATAAAACAGGTAGAATATTTGGACCTGATATGGCCAGTTTAAATATTAAAGGATTAAATAGATAAAAAAAAAAAGATTTAAGAATTTAAAAACCAAAGACAAGTGAGAAACGAACCAACCTTTTCTTGTTCCTTAATTTTCTGTACATATTGTCTGTTTAGTAATGTTGCATCTTTACCTTTCTTAACAAGTTCCCGAATAAACTGTTCTTTCATCCTGAAAGACAAGTAGAACAAATAATTCTTTTATTCTTTTACTTGTTTCAGTCATTTGACTGCGGCCATGCTGGAGCACCACCTTTAGTCGAACAAATCGACCCCAGGACTTATTCTTTGTAAGCCTAGTACTTATTCTATTGGTCTCTTTTGCTGAACCACAAAGATATCAGTTGTCAAGCGATGATGGGGGGGAAAAACACGGACACATATACACACACAGATATATATATATATATATATATATATATATATATATATATATACGACGGGCTTCTTTCAGTTTCTATCTACCAAAACCACTCACAAGGTTTCGGTTGGCCTGAGGCTATAGTAGATGACACTTGCCCAAGGTGCCTCACAGTGGGACTGAACCGGGAACCATGTGGCTGGCAAGCAAGCTACTTTATTTCATTCAATTTGTCATCAAGGCATTACATAGAAGTAATAGCTGCGGGCCGGACAATAGCATTAATGAGATGAATGATGAAAACCTAATGGTATTAATGAGGGAAGGCAGAAGACACCTGCTGATCTCTGCTTCTCTAAAACATTTGATCTTTTGTAAACATACAATTTGAGGTAATAAAGCTCTTACTAATGTTCCATTTGGACTCAAGGTCCTTACAATGAGGCACTAAGCCTCATACCAAAAATAAAACCATGTCCTTAAAAATGAGACACTAAGCCTCTTAATTCTACCATTTCTTGTGCCTATATTAGAAACGATTATCATTATTACTATATTATTGGACATACCAAGTGGAAAAGCCATGTACTTATCCCCACGACTGCAAGTCACCTGTTTCTGACCCTTTGTCATACTTTAATTTCTCATTACCGAGCACATAGCTTGTTGAGAGGTCTTGTCTTGTGAGTTACTTGGTCACCTCACTGGTGTCGGTGCCATGCAAGAAAGCACCCTGTACACTCGGTAAAGTGGCTGGCATTATGAAGGGCATCCAGCCATAGAAACAATGCCAAAGCAGATATTGGAGCTCGATGCAGTCCTTAGGTTCTCGAGCTCTTGTTGACGCCTCCAATCCATGCCAGCATAGAAAGCAGATATTAAATGATGATGATGAAGAAACAAGAGACTTTGGAGGAAAATTTCAAAGACACTGAAAAGAAGGTAAGAACTGGAAGATCATAAATGGAACCTACCGGATATTAGAAGCCAAATTGGACAGTTTTTGGTTGGATTCAAGCATTTTCGCATCTGCTTCTGTCATCTCATTCTGTGGTTCCTCTTCAATGGAACTGGATGAAGATAACTGCTGTCTACTTCGTGTAGTGGACATTTCAAGGTGTTGAATGGAAACTTCACATGTGATGGGATCTAATCAAAAGAAAATAATTTTCTTTTACTAGAGTAAAAGACATTTGAGTGAGGTCATTGCCATTGCTACTGGACTGGCTCCTGTGCAGGTGGAACGTAAAATACACCATTTTGAGCATGGCCGTTGCCAGTACCGCCTGACTGGCCTTCGTGCCAGTGGCACATAAAAAGCACCCCCTACACTCTCGGAGTGTTTGGCGTTAGGAAGGGCATCCAGCTGTAGAAACTCTGCCAAATCAAATTGGAGCCTGGTGTAGCCATCTGGTTTCACCAGTCTTCAGTCAAATCGTCCAACCCATGCTAGCATGGAAAGCGGACGTTAAACAATGAAGATGAGAGAAGTTTGCAGAATTCTTCACTTATTAACCATTTTTATCAATCTGTTAAGTTCACATCACTCCATAAAACGCATAGACTGGTTTTGTTTTTCGCTGGCATATATAATTCCTCCCTAGACAGGGGACGAATGGAATATACAAGAAACTTTATGGCTCACAACGATCGTTTTGATGCATCTTGTTACAGCTAACAAGGAAACACATGTAGCCTGAACTTTACCTGTTCCACTCCATCAATTTGGATATATATATATACACACACACACATATGGGTCTATGTGTATATGTGTGTTATGTGTGTACATGTACAAGTGGTGTAACAGCATATGGCTGCATTTGTATATATGTGTGATGATATGTGCATGTGTGTGTGTGTGTGTGAGTGTACGTGTGTTTGTACATACATGAATACATACCTTGGTCACAAGAAATCTCTTTAAAAGTGTCCTGTTGGTCTGACCTTAACTTTCCCACTCTAAATGTCGATCGCCTCTTGATTTCAGAATGATTTCTGCGGAATAAGACACAGAAATGAAACATTTAACTCTTCTAATAGGTCCTGGCACGAAATTATACACAATTTTAAAAAACCATGTGTGTGTGTGTGTGTGTGTGTGTGTGTGTGTGTGTGTGTGTGTGTGTGAGAGAGAGAGTGTATGCCTACAAGTCTGTGTATAAATATGTATGTATGTATATGGTTATACAAAAGTTTATAAGCATTAACAAAAACGTTCATCTTATCTTTCTACCATCAAATCATTAACCCACCTTCCCAATGCCTCAGTTTATTAGTCATCATCATCGTCATTTTACAATCTGTTTTCCTGTGCTAGAACAAATTAGAGAGGTTTTCTAAGTAACATCACTCTTTGGGATTCCTTCCTATTTCCATTTATGTTGTCCAATAATCCCAGATTTAGGTTTTCAACTTCATCCAAACTTTTCATTTTTGTCATTAATTTAAAACATTATCCAATTCCCTTTTGCTTTAGCTCCACTCTGGGTTGCTAGGGCATCCAGCTGTAGAAATCAAGCCAAAACAAACAATGGAACCTAGTGCGGTCCCTGACCTTGTCAGCTCCTGTCAAATGGTGCAACCCATGCCAGCAGGGAAAATCGACATTAAATGTTGATGATAATGATTATGATGCACAGATACATAACTACAGGGTTGGGTACAAATGTTTTGCAATAGAAATTTATACAGAGTCAAAGGGTCACCAACAGATTGGAGTACAGTACTTTTTGTCGGCACGTAAAAGCACCCACTACACTCTTGGAGTGGTTGGCGTTAGGAAGGGCATCCAGCTGTAGAAACTCTGCCAAATCAGATTGGAGCCTGGTGTAGCCATCTGGTTTCACCAGTCCTCAGTCAAATCGTCCAACCCATGCTAGCATGGAAAGCGGACGTTAAACGGTGATGATGATGATGATGATAGGATAGAGGGAAACAGAGCAGGAATTTGGCTTACTTCTTGAATGTTTCAGACTGAATTTTATCCAAAGACATGTCATCTCCTTGGCCAGTGTCATCAAAGCTGAGGTGAAGGACTTCATCAGTGTCTTCTAAGTTCACAACCAACAACTGACTGCGGGCACGGAAGTTCTGCATAATCCGTTCCAAAGAGAAGAGGGCCGGACTAGTGTGTATTTGGCGAGAAGGAGGACGAAGATATGTCAGGCTGCTCTGGAATTATCAGAGAATATCAGGTTACATAAACAACTCATAGTAATACTATTTTCTCAAGGACACATTCCTAAACTATCATTTTCTTTTTGACACATATATATATTATCGTTCTGTTGTGTCTGGAGAGAGTCGTTCTCTTTTAGTGCCTTATAATTTAACACACTCACCGGTAAAATTTCCACTCATTTACTTATTTATTTTTCTAAAATTTTCATTGCATCTTGGTCTTGCAACCTTTTCAATAGTTATTGAGAGGCACTAAAAGAGAATGACTCTCCCCAGACACAACAGAATATGCAGCTTCACATTCTTCAAAGACTGATGATTCAAAAATCTATCTTTGGTACACAGAAACAACCAAAAATCTAAATCTCTTGGTCAATAAAGCTTCAAGGTAAATAACAGATATGGTAAAGTATTCATTTGGTCAAACTCAGAGGCCAGAAAGTTCTGGAAATACTTACATATTGTATAGGTACAGTCTGAGGGCGAATGTGGAGTTTTTCAATTGTCTGAACATCTTCACAACTAGGTGGAGACTAAATTTTAAAAAAAAATTGGATAAATAAACTCCAAATAAACATTCTTTCAGATAACTACATTCCTACAAGTGAAATAAATTTTCTTTAATTTCCAAAGTGATTAATATGTAAATCATTGGCTAAAAATGAATTTAAACTGCTGGACCAATAACACAAATAACATGTTCAAACAAAAGGCTATAAACATAACAAGGAACTCAAATTTACTTTTTTGATTTTTGAGATATTTTCCTTCAAATTACTATTTTATTTTTTAAACATGAAGTAGAAACAGTACTGTTTCTACTTCATGGATTTTCACCTATTGCAGAGGTATTACGTTCCAAAAATCTCTGCAATAGGTGACCAGATTGGCACAGAGTCGCTCACTAACACATTCCAATCTCTAGACCACAGATGTGCCATCTATTGTCTTCTTTGCCTTTTCTACTATTACTGCCGTTGCCTCTACTCTTCTAAGCCAGACAGTCTCATGCCACCTCCATCCAAGCTCACCCGGGTCTACCTGGCTCACTTACTTCTCCACCTCACATCACCCAAATCCTTCCTTCCCAGATAGAATGTCAGTTCTCTAGAGAACTCCCCTCTCATCTGTTTTACCTGGAGTTGCAATTATCCAAAAAGCATATCAACTGCATTCATTTCACTAGTTTTGGCAGGCCTATAAAGACTATGGATACAGACTCCACCCCTCTCATCGATCAAATCAATTAAAAAAGAAATATATTAACCCTTTGGAAACAGAGCCTTATTTGGAGTTTCAGTGCCAAGAAGATGGAGCCCTTTTCACAAGCCCTACAGAGGGCATGCAATTATTTTTTTTTAGAAAATCATAAAAAATAAAATAATAGTCAATGGTAGTACCTCAGCTTTGAAGCTGAAACAATTAAAAGATTTAATAACATTGCATATATAAAACTATATATATTCTTGTAGGAAATTGAATGAAATAACACAATCTTCTTTGTTATTTGACTTTTCAGCCGACAGATTAGCCCTGTCATCCCCTGAGGGTTAAAATATAATGTCCATTTACCTTTAGGGAATTCCTCATTTCATCAAGTTGTATTTGTTGTTCAAGAAGTTGTTGTTGTTGCTGTTTAACTTTCTCTTCAGAAAGTGCCAAAATGTGTTCTTTTTCTTGCAAGCATTCACTCTTTGTAAGAGAATTTAAGAAACAGAATTCAAACTTCTATTTCGGAAAGAAGAATCTAATAACAAAGGAACAAGGGAAACACTGATGTCTCACAGTTCAAAGTACAAAAAAAAAGAGAAGAAAAAAGAAAGGGTTATTACCATTTCTTTTAATTTTTCCTTCAGTAGGTTATTTTCTTTTGTCATCTGAATAAATATTTCCTCATCACTTGATAGTTGTTCCTGGCACTAAATAATTAAAATAAAATAAAATAAAATAAACATTATCCTCATCGTTATTGTTTGATGTCCATTTTCCACGCTGGCATGGGTTGGACGGTAAGAGTGGAGCTGGCCAGCTGGGAGCTGTCCAAACTCCAACTCTCTGTTGAGGTAGGTTTTCTATAGCTGGATGCCCTTCCTATCACCAACCACTTAACAGAATGTGCTGAGTGCTTTTTACATGCCACTGGCACAGGTGTGTCTATGCAGCACCATATTTGATGTAAAAATTCATGCATAATACACACCTCAAATTTTTTAGTACCATCTTTTTTCTAATATTTTACTTGAACCCTAAAACTCACAAGGCCCCACATCTGGTTTCCCTGGCATATAAGTGACCAAAGTCACATTCCCGCTCAACAAGATGCCATTCTGTTGCAGAGTTCAGAGCAAGCAATTTTGAGGGAAGGGACAACTTGATTAAATCAAACCCCATACTTGACTGGTACTTTATTTCATTAAACCCCAAAGGGGATGAAAGGCGAAGCTGATCTCAGTGGGATTGGAACTCAGAAAACTACTAAGCATTTTGTCTGATGTGCTACCATTTCTGCCAGCTCACTGCCCTAATGTTTGGGCCTACTCTTCCTTAACAACCTGATAATACTTGGCTTAGCGTGCAGTGTTGCACAACTTCTAGATGAGCAGATAACCTTCTAAATCCAATATGTTAGTTTTTAATATAAGGTGGTAAGCTAGCAGAATCATTAGCACACCAGGCAAAATGCTCAGTGGCATTTCATCCATCTTTACATTCTGTGTTCAAATTCCACCCATGTCAACTTTGCCTGTCATCCTTTTGGGGTCAATAAAATAAGTATCAGTTAAACTCTGGGTGTGTGTGTGTATATATGCATTATGTGAATGTGAATGTATGTATCATGTGTATTATGCATTACTCTATCTTATCAGATGACACAGCATAAAGTGTCCTTCATACCTTCTTGATATCAGCTTGAAGTTCTTCTATTTTCTGTTTATTCCAATATTCAGTTATATTGACAGAAGATGTGACATTCTTCATGATCTGCAAAAAAAGAAGAAATGGTTCATACCCATAGCTAACAGATAGAGGAAGGCCAAATAGTAACAACAAAGGGTCCTTAGTGCAGAGAAAGCCTTATTGTATGGCAAAAGTTCCCAAGGAAACTAGTGATGGTCTGTAGCAGCAAATAGTAAGAACAAACATTTCACAAATGAGTGAGAAATTTCTCTTCCCCTGTAATGAAGGGCCCTGCATAAAAACATTGGAACCTTCTTCTTTGTTGTAGCAAACTAACTTATTTCACTTTTGTCAACTTATTATTGCTTGGCAGTTCAGAAACAAAAGAGAAAGTTAAAAGACAACAACAGTATGATGTATAGAACATCAGAAACTGTACAGTAACATGATGACTTTACAGCAATAGAGAAAGCTGAACAATAACAGGAGAGACTGTACAATTTATAGGAGAGGCTGCACAATTACAGGAGATGCTGTATAGCAGAGGGTGTCATCCTTACAACAACAAAGGATGATGCTAGATAATAGAGGTGGCAGTAGATAACAGGGGAGACCCAACAGCACTGAAGATTGTTGTACAGTGATGAGAGAGGCCATTAAAAATGGGGGGATTAAGTAGTAGAAAGACAATTTAGTATAGGAGAAGTTATACAACTACAAAAATAACTGCACATTAAGGACAACCATACAACAGTGGGTGAGGTTATAAAGTAACATTATCAATATTGCACAGTCATAAGTGCAATCAAGCATAAGCAGTCAGGTTATTAAGAATGGTTCGGCTTTTATCAAAGAGGATAGCAAGAAAGCTCCACAGTAGTGACTGTCAGTCTTGGATATGGTTGGTTTAAATACTAAAGGGTTAAAGCCAATAACCACTGCTCTTGAGCAACAAGTAGGGATGAAGAGAAGAGGGGGGACATACAGCAATATAGAAAACTGGTTAATAGCCTGCAAGAAAAGCTGTACGGTAACAAGAAGGACCACAGAAAATGGAAGGGAGAGGAAATGCAAAACCCATTGTTATGGTGTAGGAACAGAAAATTGGTGTTTACTCACCTGTTCTCTCAATTCTAACCAATCATTTAAAGAAAGGTTCTGGCTTTTAGATAGAATATCTCGTTCTTGTATTTGCAGCAGTTGTTTGTAAGCCTCTTCTGATAATTGCTGATAATGGTGGCACTCTGCTTGCAGTCTGCATGTCAAACAAATATTCAGACATCACGTTAGAAGATTAGCCTGGCATACATACTGAAATGTTGTATTGAACATTATAATGGGGCACACTCAGAGTGTGAGAATAAATGTTAAAATGACAAACCAGTTCTGACAATCATTTAGATGCAGAGTAAAAGTGTTTAAGAAGCACACTTTAAAATATGTATACATCTGAGGGTTATGTGTGTAATGTTGATGGAAATCGGATCAAATTTGATCCAAGTCCCATCAAAATCCCTCTCTGCTTCTTTTTCTCTCACTCCCCCTCCTCCACTATCACATCTAATGCTAATGATCATCATCATCATCATCATCGTTTAACGTCCGCTTTCCATGCTAGCATGGGTTGGACGATTTGACTGAGGACTGGTGAAACCGGATGGCAACACCAGGCTCCAATCTAAATTTGGCAGAGTTTCTACAAATCACACATATACACATCCAACTATCTATAAAGGCTTTATGATTAAACCTGAGAATTTTGTCTTCCATATCCTTTATATTGCTGCTCTGAGTTGAAAATCTCTCTTTGTCAATGTCACTATTGCTGTTACCATCACCGTCGCCAGCGCTGAACAGACGTGTTTGTTGACGTGACAGTTCCTCTCGCAAATTCTGAAACGAAAGAAATCTGAAGGTTTACGGAGAATCTTTAATGAAGAAGACAATAAAAGTGAAAGAAAAGGAAAAAAATAACCGATTCCAGAATTAACTAAGAAATTTGCACAGGTTGTCAGTAGGTTACAAGAATAATTTATTCCATGTCTTCCTGGATCTACCTCTTCCACAAGTTCTCACAAAAAATGTTAATTTAAGCTCCAACAGCGGTTTTGATATTTTACACATTTTTTTTCCTTGAAGCTGACAATAACTAAATAAGAGCTGTATGTTTGTGGTGTGATTGTAATCTCTGAATAATCTACCGACATTGTGTTCTTCAACAACAAAAACATCAGATGATATTTATAACAACGTACAAGGATTTCGGTCTGCATCTCTTCAAATCTAATTGACTGGATATCTCTGTTAATGATGGGTTTATTTCGGATGTCTTTCACCTGGAAGGAAAAAAAAGGTGAATTTGCCATTATTATTAATCCAACTTATTACATCTTGATTTCAAATTCTATTGAGGTCGACTCTCATCCTTTCAGAGTTGATAAAATAAAACATCAGTCAAGCGATTTTCACCCCTCCCACTAAAATTGCTGGTTTAGTACTAAAATCATCATCATCATCATCATCATCATCATCATCAGTAGTAGTAGTAGTAGTAGCTGTTTTTGTAGTTGTAGTTGCAGCAGCAGTAGTAGTAGTAGTAGTAGTAAAGATGGTGGAGGTGGTGGTACCTCTGACACTACACTGCTGCTGTCATCACCACCATCATCACTACTAACAATACTATCAACACTCATGATGATGATGACGACGAGGAGGAGGGGGAGGAGGAGTGCTTTTGCCTCAGGCACAAATTTGAGGAGATGGAACAATTGATTATAAAGATTCCTGTAGTCAACTGGTATTTATTTAATTGACCCATGAAGATTCAAAGACAAAGGGTGGGATCTGAACTCAGAATGTAAAGAAATGTAAATGCATGAAGATGATAAAACAAAAAATGTGAAGATGATTCAAATAGTAGCAGAAGTGGCAGTACTTGGTACTAAACCTTTGAGGCTCGTTACCTACACACATCGAGGCTCGTTACCTGCAAACCTCTAATTGACTGGATATCTCTGTTAATGATGGGTTTATTTCAGATGTAACAACAGATGTGAAAATAATCACAAAGACCCCAGTGGTCTTTGTGAGTATTTTTTAACCCCTTAACATTTAGACCAGCCATATCTGGCCCAAAATATTCTACCTGTTTTATGTTCAAACCAGTCAGAAATGGGCTTTCACACCTGCCCCACAATGTCATCTTGAAAATAATTAATCACATCATTGAAATCTCAAAGCTATGAGACAACACATAACTAATTTAAAACAATGTGAATAAATAAGCATCACGTTTGACAGAATGATCTGAGTGCTAACGAGTTAAACCTGTTGTTAATTACAAACAAGAGGAAGTAGAAATATCAGTCTTACTCTGTTAGCATATTTAAGGGAATTCAAGGTCTCGTCAAAGCCAGAAACTGCAGGACTAACACAACAAATCATCAGAGTCTGAGCATTACCGCCGAGGGAATCCTGTAAGGAAAACAATAGTGATGTCAAATAAACAACAAACACATTATTTATACAGTAACAGACCTTTTATCTGGCTCCCAGAAATCCAGGAATATTGTGCAATATTATTCAATATATTGTATTTGAATTGAGCGAACAAACCCTGTTTTTGGTTAAAATATGCATGCGGTGTTAAAACTAGATTTGCTCTTCATTTTTATATGTAGATTGATAAACATTAACCCTTTTGATACCAACCCAGCTGAAACCACTTCTGGCCCTGTAGTACAAAAATTTTGTTTTCAAAAGTTCTGAATTAAAATCTTCCACCAAATCTTAGTCACAATTTATGTTCCTCACATTAGCTTAATGGTAACTAAGTTATTTTAAGTATATATTTAGGCAGTTCTCAGAAAAATGGAAACTCCAGAAATCTAGGCCACTTTGCCAGATATTTAGTCCAATACTGTATCACACTGGAAATAGATTCTACAGATATTTTGCCTATGGAGAAAAATTTTCTTTATTACAAATTAAATGCAGCATTTCATTAATAACACACTGAGAGAACCATATTTCAGTATATATATATATATATATACTGAAGATATAAGTTGATGAGAAAAAGACAATGAAAAAATAATTATGAGCAGAAAGAGATATAAAACCAACAAGCAACAATGCAAGAAAGTGTCTAGAATTATTGATCTCCACTGTATATGTCTTACAAATGAATTGTAGATGTCAAAAACAATATGTAACTCATAAAGCATGTTTTATATAGTCTTCACCTTACAGCACTGAAATTTCTTAAGCAACAGTTTTGATCATTAACCTACCTTGAGGATTCTGGTAATTTTGGAATCTCTATAAGGAATGTGTTTGGCTTTTTTCTTTGAGTCAGCAAGTGAACTGATAACATTGCCAAGAGCTAAAAGACCAGTGTTTATATGTACTGATTCTACAAGAGACAAGAAAAGAATAAAAAATATATAAATATTTTTAAAAAAAACAAAAACAATATCCTTTACTTATACACACACAGTTTCTGCCTAATAAATTCACTCACAAAGCATTGGTCACCCTGGGTTTATAACCGTGTGGTTTCCAGTTCACTTCTAGTGTGTGTGGCACCCCTGGGTCAACTAATGACTTGTGATTGAATTTGATAGATGGAAACTGTGTGTGTGTGCATGTGTATGTGTGTTTTTGTGTCTTTGTTCTCCCCCACCCCACAGCTCAAAAACCATGAGAAAGAAAAATAGCCCAAACCATAATGAAGCTGACTACAATCCTTATGTCATGAAATGATACCCGTTTTTATCTATTTCATACTAGACATGGTGAATGATAATGCTGTTGGCTACAGGTTTCCAATGAACCAATTATTGGCTCG